>NC_034187.2:72264293-72289293 GCF_002021735.2 Oncorhynchus kisutch
CCTGACCTGTTCACCGGACGTGCTACTGTCCAGACCTGCTGTTTTCAACTCTCTAGAGACAGCAGGAGCGGTAGAGATACTCTGAATGATTGGCTATGAAAAGCCAACTGACATTTACTCCAGAGGTGCTGACCTGTTGCACCCTCTACAACCACTGTGATTATTATTATTTGACCATGCTGGTCATCTATGAACATTTGAACATCTTGGCCATGTTCTGTTATAATCTCCACCCGGCACAGTCATTAGAGGACCGGCCATCCCTCATAGCCTGGTCTACTCTAGGTTTCTTCCTAGGTTCTTGCCGTTCCAGGGAGTTTTCCTAGCCACCGTGCTTCTACACCTGCATTGCTTGCTGTTTGGGGTTAAGGCTGGGTTTCTGTACAGCACTTTGTGACATCAGCTGATGTAAGTAGGGCTTTATAAATACATTTGATTGATTGATTGGTTGGTTGATTGATCATTGATGTGACTAAAATTAACGGGAATTTAGTTGACTAAAATGGCCCAGTGTTTTCATAATTTTGACAATAACTAGACTAAATCATATTCAAATAACAAAAATGTGACTAAGACTTAATGATATTTCAATTAAAATGGCTAAGACTAAATCTAAAAAAAGAGAGCCAAAATTAACACCGGACACGTGTGCTGCCCTTCAACAAGCCTGAATGCTTTCTGATGTTTGGGAGTTCCATCCTCTCTGTTCCTGTCTGGGCCAGGGAAGAAACATTCCCTGGATATTCGGCAAAAAACAAGGTCCACATAAAGTGCCTTCGGAAAGTATTCAGACCCCATGACTTTTTCCACATTTTGTTACGCTACAGCCTTATTGTAAAATTGATTAAAAATATATTTTCCTCATCAATCTACATACAATACCCCATAATAACAAAGCAAAACCAGATTGTTTGAAATTTAAATGTTTGCAAATATATAAAAAGTTTAAAACAGAAATACCTTAATTATAGTATTCAGACCCTTTCCTATGAGACTGTAAATTGAGCTCAGGTGCATCCTGTTTCCATTGATCATCCTTGAGATGTTTCTACAACTTGATTGGAGTCCACCTGTGGTCAATTCAATTGATTTTGACATGATTTGGAAAGGCACACACCTGTCTATATAAGGTCCCACAGTTGACAGTCCATGTCAGAACAAACACCAAGTCATGAGGTTGAAGGAATTGTCCGTAACACAGAGGACTGTGTTGAGGCACAGATCTGGGGAAGGGTGGCAAAAACATTCTGCAACATTGAAGGTCCCCAAGGACACAGTGGCCTCCATCATTCTTAAATGGAAGAAGTTTGGAACCACCAAGACACTTCCTAGAGCTGGCCGCCTGGCCAAATTGAGCAATCGGGGGAAAAAGGCCTTGGTCAGGGAGGTGACCAAGAACCCAATGGTCACTCTGACAGAGCTGCAGAGTTCTTCTGTGGAGATGGGAGAACCTTCCAGAAGAACAACCATCTCTGCAGCACTCCACCAATCAGGCCTTTATGGTAGAGTGGCCAGACGGAGGCTACTCCTCAGTAAAAGGCACATGATAGCCCGCTTGCCAAAAGACCGTGAGAAAAATAATTCTCTGGTCTGTTGAAACCAAGATTGAACTCTTTGGCCTGAATGCCAAGTGTCACATCTGGAGGAACCTGTCACCATCCATACGGTAATGCATGGTGGGTGCAGCATAATGCTGTGGGGATGTTTTTCAGCAACAGGGACTGGGAGACTAGTTTGGATTGAGGGAAAGATGAACGGAGCAGAGAGAGAGATCCTTGATGAAAGCCTGCTCCAGAGCGCTCAGGACCTCAGACTGGGGTGAAGGTTCACCTTCAAACAGGACAACGACCCAAAGCACACAGCCACGACAATGCAGGAGTGGCTTCGGGACAAGTCTCTGAACGCCCTTGAGTGGCCCAGCCAGAGCCCGGACTTGAACCAGATCAAATATCTCTGGAGAGACTTGAAAATAGCTGTGCACCGACACTCCCCATCCAACCTGACAGAGCTTGAGAGGGTCTGTAGAGAGTAATGGGAGAAACTCCCCCAAATACAGGTGTGTGCCAAGCTTGTAGCGTCATACCCAAGTAGAGTGCAAATTACCGCCAAAGGGGCTTCAACAAGTACTGAGTAAAGGGTCTCTGAATACTTGTAAATTTGATATTTTCAGTGTTTTTTTATTATAAATTTTGCAAAAACTGTTTTTGCTTTGTCATTATGGGGTATTGTGTGTAAATTGATTGAGGGGAAAAAATATTTTAATCCATTCAGAATAAGGCCGTAATGTAACAAAATGTGGAACAAGTCAATGGGTCTGAATACTTTCCAAATGCACTCTATTCATAGACCTAATGAGTACAATTTACAATTCAACTGAGAAGTTGCCCCTAGACACTAAATCTTCCTCCCTTAGGGAAGGGTATTAAGTAAGGGTAATCTGATCCGAGATCTGTATCAATCCGCAGCAGTAATGTCAGACTCACCTTGATAGTTTCAGGTGGCACCCAGGATCAGGGGCTTTCTCTAGGTATGTGGTCAGGTCCTGGTCAACATGCTCAAAGACCAGGGTCAGCTTGGTCTCGCGGTCGGTCCGAGACACAGTACACACATCGAACAGTCTGCAGAGAGAGAGGCAGAGGAGGAGAGTAAATACTGCTGCTTAGCATTGTTTATGTGAGTCTGATATTATGATAACACTTATATAAAATTCTAATCTATAAATGTTTAAAAAAGGGTTTATAAAAGGTTTGTTTGTAATTCATTAAGGCTCCCGAGTGGCGCGGCGGTCTAAGGCACTGCATCACAGTGCAAGAGGCATCACAACAGACACTGGTTCGTTCCCAGGCTGTATCACAACCCATAGGGCGGCGTACAATTGGCCAGCGTTGTCCGGATTAGGGTTTGGCCAGTGTAAGCCGTCAATGTAAATAAGAATTTGTTCTTAACTGACTTGCCTAGTTAAATAAAGGTTAAATAAAATAAAAAATAAGTCAGTAGAGGTTATAAGTGCCATAAATCATCTGTCTTTACTTTTAGAGGAATAACAATGTTCAAGAGGGCCACCATTGTTCCTGTACCCAAGAAAGCTACGGTAACTGAGCTAATTGACTAGAGCCCCGTAGCACTCACTTCCGTCATCATGAAGTGCTTTGAGATACTAGTCAAGGACCATATCACCTCCACCCTACCTGACACCCTATACCCACTCCAATTTGCTTACCGCCCCAATAGGTACACAGCCGACGCAATTGCAACCACACTGCACACTGCCCTAACCCATCTGGACGAAAGGAATACCTATGTGAGAATGCTGTTCATCGACTACAGCTCAGCATTTAACACCATAGTACCCTCCAAACTCATCATCAAGCTCGAGACCATGGGTCTCTCTGGGTACTGGACTTCCTGATGGGCCGCCCCTCCAGGTGGTGAGGGTAGGTAACAACATCTCCACCCCGCTGATCTTCAACACTGGGGCCCCACAAGGGTGCGTTCTTAGCCCTCTCCTATACTCCCTGTTCATCCTCGACTGCGTGACCATGCACGCCTCCAACTCAATCATCAAGTTTGCAGATGACACTACAGTGGTAGGCTTGATTACCAACAACGACGAGACGGCCTACAGGGAGGAGGTGAGGGCCCTCGGAGTGTGGTGTCAGGAAAATAACCTCACACTCAACAAAACAAAGGAGATGATCGTGGACTTCAGGAAACAGCAGAGGGAACACCCCCCCATCCACATCGACGGGACAGTAGTGGAGAGGGTAGTAACTTTTAAGTTCCTCGATGTACACATCAAGGACACACTGAATTGGTCCACCCACACAGACAGCGTGTTGCGCAGCAGCGCCTTCAGATGCACAATCGAGAGAATCCGCCTGGTACCGCAACTGCTCCGCCCACAACCGTAAGGCTCTCCAGAGGGTAGTGAGGTCTGCACAACGCATCACCGGGGGCAACTACCTGCCCTCCAGGACACCTACACCACCCGATGTCACAGTAAGGCCATAAAGATCATCAAGGACAATAACCACCCGAGCCACTGCCTGTTCACCCCGCTATCATCCAGAAGGCGAGGTCAGTACAGGTGCATCAAAGCAGGGACCGAGAGACTGAAAAACAGCTTCTATCTCAAGGCCATCAGACTGTTAACATCGAGTGGCTGCTGCCAGCATACTGACTCAACTCCAGCCACTTTAATAATGTAAAAATGTATGTAAAAATGTACCACTAGCCACTTTAAACAATGCCACTTAATATCATGTTTACATAGCCTACAAAACTCATCTCATATGTATATACTGTACCCTATACCATCTACTGCATTGTGCCATCTTTATGTAATACATGTATCACTAGCCACTTTAAACTATGCCACTTTTATGTTTACATACCCTACATTACTCATCTCATATGTATATACTGTACTCTATACCATCTAATGCATCTTGCCTATGCCATTCTGTACCATCCCTCATTCATATATTTTTATGTACATATTCTTCATCCCTTTACACTTGTGTGTATAAAGTAGTTGTGGAATTGTTAGGTTAGATTACTCGTTGGTTAATACTGCATTGTCAGAACTAGAAGCACAAGAATTTTGCTACACTCACATTAACATCTGCTAACCATGTGTATGTAACAAATAAAATTTGATTTGATTTGATGAGGGAGGAGGATGTCTTCCCTGTAACACACAGCATTGAGATTGCCTGCAATGACAACAAGCTCAGTCCGATGATGCTGTGACACACCGCCCCAGACCATGACGGATCCTCCACCTCCAAATCGAGTACAGGCCTCGGTGTAACACTCATTCCTTCGACGATGAACACGAATCTGCCCATCACCCCTGGTGAGACAAAACTGCGACTCGTCAGTGAAGAACACTTTTTGCCAGCCCTGTCTGGTCCAGCGACGGTGGGCTTGTGCCGATAGGCGACGTTGTTGCCGGTGATGTCTGGTGAGGACCTGCCTTACAACAGGCTACAAGCCCTCAGTCCAGCCTCTCTCAGCCTATTGCGAACAGTCTGAGCACTGATAGAGGGGTTGCGCGTTCCTGGTGTAACTCGGGCAGTTGTTGTTGCCATTCTGTTCCTGTCCCTCAGGTGTGATGTTCGGATGTACCGATCCTGTGCAGGTGTTGTTACAAGTGGTCTGCCACTGCGAGGACGATCAGCTGTCTCCCTGTAGCTGTCTCCCTGTAGTGCTGTCTTAGGCACCTCACAGTACGGACATTGCAATTTATTGCCCTGGCCACATCTGCAGTCCTCATGCCTCCTTGCAGCATGCCTAAGGTACGTTCACACAGATGAGCAGGGACCCTGGCCATCTTTCTTTTGGTGTTTTTCAGAGTCAGTAGAAAGGCCTCGTTAGTGCCCTAAGTTTTCATAAACTGTGACCTTAATTGCCTACCGTCTGTAAGCTGTTAGTGTCTTAACGACCCTTCCACGGGTGCATGTTCATTAATTGTTTGTGCATGGGAAACAGTGTTTAAACCCTTTACAATGAAGATCTGTGAAGTTATTTGGATTTTTATTAATTATCTTTGAAAGACTGGGTCCTGAAAAAGGGATGTTTTTTTCAACATCTATGACAAACCATATTTTTCCAGTACAAACTGCCTTCTGAAATATGGAGAAAGCACACTTGATAGGATCTCTAGTATCCTTCCAAACCTGAGAGAGATCTAATCTATTTAAACCATCAAGATTCAGTTAGGGAAGAAATTCCTTTATAGTGTCAGGTAACTGTCCAGGCTAGTTTTACTAACAGTTTGAAAGAATGCGAGAAATGCTTTAACCTACTGGGGCGTTGTTGGCTAAACGAAAGGAACCAATCTGAAATGACTCCTTACTCCTGAATGATCAACATTTTGGCAACATGATCTCCTTGCCATTAGTCCAGTGAAATTACACTGCTTTTAGAGTATGTGTGGAATGGTACAGTCCAGTAACCACAACAAGATCACTTGAGAGTTGAACTCCTTGTCAAAGAAATTGAATTGGAATTCTCGTTCTTAAAAACATGCAACTGCAACCTACCAGGGTTCGAATCCAGGTCTCCTGCATACCACAAGTCCCCTTGGCCCACTGAGCTAAAGTCTTAGCCAATACATCTGGGAGCAAATGCAACTCTTCAGGTCTAAGAAAATGTGATTCATCAAGCGAACGTAGTTATGACCTAATTCCTTCAGGCATGTTTTGATTTCTGAACACAAAACTAAACCTATCCTTCAGCCTATATCCTGACAAGGCCAATAATAATGTTGTAGCTACATTATATGACTTTTATGAGGGAAACCCTTGGCAACTCCTGAGCATCCAACACAATACATCAACTTGTGGTTGTATTTTTACAGAGAAACAAAACGAGCCCCAACATCCAGATTATTCTTGCAGTTGTGTCAGGGGCTAACTTTGGTGAAAAACCTAGAGAAGACGGCCAGTGTCTTCCTCAAAGAGCCGAGGACCACAACAAACATTCCTCCAGGAGCACCACGGCAACGTGTGATGCGCCATGGCAACTGAAGCAGGGACTGCCCATGACTAACCACCAGACGCTGTTGGTTCATGCAGTAATTCTTATATTTAATTTAAAATATTTAATATTTACAGTGAAATCCATATTTCAATTTCCTCAAATATTTCGAAAGTCAACAGCACTGCAGTAATAACAGTAAAATTGCAGTTCATGTCTGTGTAATCTCTGTGAATTGTTTTGAAGCATGGGAAAACCGCCCCACCAACTCTTAAGGAAAGTTGTCCTTTTCTTTTGATGCACCTCGCCACGCCCCCCTTGTACTGTTATCAAAGGTTTGTAAGGAGTTATTCTTTCAAAGTATTATAACCATACGCCCATGATCTCACGGAACGAGTGAGCCTCCCGGTTGGAAACGCAAGGTTAAATGCTCCTCAGAACCGTGATTGTTCTGCTACAATGCAGCCTCTCGCCAGACACTGAACATATGGGATGACTAATGGGTGTCATTCTAAAACATCCAGGGCCTGGCAGGCCTGTAGTTACACAGTAGGTCCAGAATGCATCCTGCTCAGTGTCGGCTCGCTCCCATGCTGTTTAGCTTTATAGATATAGACCAGACCAGACCCCCTTTGGTGTGGATTCAAACTTGGGCTTATGTATACACTCTTAGAGAAAAAGTGCTATCTAGTCCCTAAAAGGGTTCTTCAGCTGTTCCCATAGGATAACCCTTTGAAGAGCCATTTTTGGTTCCAGGTATTACCCTTTGGGTTACATGTAAAACCCTTTCCACATGGAACCCAAATGGGTTCTACCTCAATCGAAAAAGGGTTCTTCCTGGAACCAAAATGGATTCTCCTATGGGGACAGCCAAAGAAGCCCTTTGGAATTATTTTATTCTAAAAGTGTAGGGAACCACAACCTAACAGAATAGACAGATTAGATGCATACCATAAAGTATAGGGAGTCAGGGCACATTTTGTGTTGTCATTTCATGAAACTCAATCTGGGGAACCTTCGATACGTGAAATCTCAATTGAGAATCTATTCATTTATTCAGTTTAAGAGAATAATGATGCACTTTGAGGCTGTGGTGGGACCAGCAGGACAGAGAATAACATTTGTATTATTAAAACGTTTCCATTAAGCTTTTAATCCAAAAGCACTCAAAAGCTTAATGGCAAGGTTAGACCTTGAGCAAGGCCGGTAAATGACGAGGTCCGAATGACGTGGACCGGACTGACATCCAAACTGACCCATGGGAGTCTACAGCTGCAAGCATAACAACCTTTTTATGTTGTCTTGTGGCCTGGATGACTAAAAACAACACTGTTTATATCCCCAACTCTTGTAGGATACTGGAATGGGGCAAAATCAGCTGAATACAGTATCTCTTCTTTCTTCTTATTCATTCCTAACCGCAGTTCATTCACTTTTTGGGGAAATGTCACTATAACCAGCAATGGGAATGACTTTACCCATGACTAATCTAGTGAACAGATATCACCCAAGAATGTTTGTCACAGGTACTGCACACAAAAAATCCATCAAGTTGTATTACTACAGTTTGATCCATAATACCCATAAATCCTAGAGGTCAAAAAGGGAAATGGTTCCAATTGTTTTTCCACCATTCATTTTCCCAATAGGGGATTTTAGAAACACTTCAAATAAGGGCTGTGTTTCCTGTAGGTTTACCCTGACGTGACGTTTAGATAACCATGTAAATCTCTCTAGGACAAGCTGACTTTTATCAATGTATTCGCCTGTATTTACCCCTCAAAAATGAAATGCTAATTACCTGATATGATGATCTGAGCAAGACTGCCGAATCGAGGCGAAGGTAATAATCTCTGGATTAACTATCTAATGGTATGTACATTTAGTAATAAATATATTATCAACATTTTTCTCAATTGACAATTCTGTGAACTGTCTTGTGCAACTTTTAAATTGACACAACACCTGCTAGCAAAGGTTTCAGCTGGAGATTACGTGCAGGAGCTTGCAGGGATTTGTAGTCTTGCATGATGTTTACTTTGATGCTAATTAGCATTTTTCGAAACTGAGCATAAATAGGAGCTGAATATATTGATTATCAGCTTGTCTAATAGATATTGACATGGTTATCAAACCATCACACCAGGGTAAGCCTACATGAAACACACCCCGTGTTTTCAGAGTTTCTAAAATTCCCCATATGAAAAATAAATGGTGGAAAAGCAACTGGAACCATTTCCCTGTTTGACTGTTATGTATTATGACACCTCCACTGTGAGGCCTTATAGTAACACCAGTATCAAAAGGTGTTTATAGTTACAAAACCACAGCTTTTCCGAATGTCAATAAGACAACTCCATAAGACTCTGCAATACATCCCATGGAGGCAGATACTGTATATCTGACATTATATAGATGTATATCTGACATTATATAGATGTATACCTGACATATGCAAAATATATACACTGAGTGTACAAAACAATATGACATAGACAGACCAGGTGAATCCAGGTTAAAGCTGTGATCCCTTATTGATGTCACTTCAATCCACTTCAATCAGTCCAGATGAAGGGGAGGAGACAGGTTAAAGAAAGGTTTTTAAGCCTTGAGACATGGATTGTGTGTGTGTGCCATTCAGAGGGTGAATAGGCAAGACAAAAGACTTAAGTGCCTTTGAACGTGGTATGGATGGTAGTACAGTAGGTGCCAGGTGCACCAGTTTGTGTCAAGAACTGCAACGCTGCAGGTTTTTCAAGCTCAACAGTTTCCTGTGTGTATCAAGAATGGTCCACCACCCAAAGGACATCCAGCCAACTTGACACAACTGTGGGAAGCATTGGAGTCAGCATGGGCCAGCATCTCTGTGGAACGCTTTTGAAGCCTTGTAGAGTCCATGCCCTGAAGAATTTGGGCTATTTTGAAGGCAAAAGGGTGGGGGCTGCAACTCAATATTAGGCATGTTTTGTACACTCAGTGTATATAGACATTATGCAGCCATTTAAAGAGAGAAATACCAGGAGTTATAAGAGCATGAAGAGATAATGGAACTCCTGGTAGAGGAGAGGCCCTTGTTAAATGCACCCCCCTCTCCCAGTTCCATCTCTGCTTACCTGACCACGTTGGGGTGTTCGAATGCCTCCAGTTGCCTCAGTACCGCCACCTCACGGATGGTCGAGAGGGGCATCCCTTCCTCCTCCGTCTGTACCCGAACTCTTTTTAGGGCTACAAAGCGTCCCGCGTTCTTCAAATCTCGTGCCTTGTACACCTTTCCGTAAGCACCTTCGCCAATCTCGGCGACGGGCTCGTATCTTTGTGCTACACTTTCATTGTCCATTTTTGCGGATTTGTTTTCTTGTTGAGAATATTGCGGGGAATCCCGACGAATGTGAAGAGCCAGGGTTTTTACAAAGCCATCCTCACATAACAGAGTTGTTGGCACTTGCAATGCCTAAATTAGAGGAAGACAGAGGTTGCAGAGGTAAACATCTTATATGTCTGCCTAATGTTTGGTCAAACGGAGGTTCAGGTAGGCTACAACATTGTGTCATCATTCCGACTATGAACACTAGAACCCCCAATGCGTTCGACTTGATCCACTCCCACTTCATTACGCGCATGAACCTCATGTCCTTCTAGCAACCTCACACAACATCTGGCATCTCTAAAACAAGGACATTTACATCTGATCACTTTTACATGCGTTCTCTAAGTGCATAAATCAGTCCATAATACAACAATAACGTAATACTTATGTTCATGCGTATAATGAGGGATTTGTAGACGAATGAGTTAGAAACAAAAGCAAAATAACTTGAAAGAACAGAATGTAAAATATAAAGCAGAATTACTATATCATATGCACAAAAATATCCAGGCTACGATATCGTTTTTCAAATGTGACCAGTCTAATAATTATGGTTTATTATAGGCGACAAACTGTTGCGAGCACGTGGTTGTTTACCGAGTTGTATTGTCTAAACTTCCTATAGTCCATTTAAACACATATCTCTCCCTTTCCATGTCATTAATAGTTATGGTGTAATAATGCAATTTTATCGCAGTTTTTTGCACAGCAGATTTTTTATTTTAATTGAATGTGTTATTTTTTTTTTTTGTAGTCTACATTAATGAAAAATGATGTGCAGCAATTGAATTGGTAAAATAACACAATAAGGACATGCATGCAAAATACATGTTTCTAACACAAAAAGTAAAATATCAACATTTCAGCCTACCTCGTTTCATGTTATCAGTGAAAGTTGCAACATTGGCCGTGTCCATGAAATGATGAAACATCCCTCCTTTGGATAAATGTTCAAACTAACACACAGCACATCATATATCCCACACAGGTAGTCGGATGGTGCACGCTTCTCTAACCCCCATCCCTCAGCAGTTAACTACCACCTCTTCAACTGCAGCTCAAGCAAAGCAGTAACTATAATACCGGGGTTGTGTGTGTGGGGGGGGGGGGGGGGGGGGGGGGGGGCGTATTCCTTACAGAAAAACACAGTTCCTACTGCAACTTTTTTGGGGAGGTCATAGGACAAAAGCTTGATATATTCTCCAAGCCATGCTCTTCTAATTTTTTTTTCCTGTTTTAACGCTCTTTTTTTCAAATTTTGTCTGTGAGCTCCGTCTCTTCTTCGCTTTCCCACGCTGGCTGAATGTGCCTTGACCCCCTTCAGAGAAGTTTGACACAGAGCAGGAACATTTCCGCATTCCTCCCGACTACAAAGACTAACCGCCTCCTTTTGCCCTCCTTGGTTCTTTATCATTCATAGTTCTCTCTCGGTTTTGTCTCAGTGTCAAAACCAGCAGCACCACGGGGGGAAAGCTGGGCAGCAAGGAAAGTGTATTTGATGGACCAGTCGATCTATCCGGCCATTGAAAACTATTCGTTGACAATACATCAGCGGGGAAGCGGGGTGACAAGCTCGCCTCTGGCCCATAAGGTCAGGTTCAAGGACCAGTGGCTTGGGTTGTGTCAGGGGTGATTCTCCCAAAGCGCTCCTTCGAGGGTGCTCTGTTTCACTGCTTCATCCAAACGTGAGATGCCAACTGCACACGTGAGAGATAGTCCACAGCTTTAAATAGTATGAATTTTGGAAATAATAATGAAATATGTAAATTATCAAATTAAAATGGATAATCCATTAATCCAATACATATTATTTTCATTCATGGCGCAGAAATCTAAATATAATTAACATATTTGTATTAATGTCTGCGTATTTCAAAAGTAGGATGGTAAGTGATTTCTCAGAAACTATTTTGAAATGACTGTTAGATCTATCCGTTTTGACAATAAGATTTATAATTATAAATATTTTACATTTAACACTTTCTTTTTGTTTTATACATGTCATTGATATTCTGTTTATCACATGTTCTTTAGAATGAATCCAAAGGCTTTGTAGTCAGTGACAATAGATTTACTTTGTATTTCACTAGCTAATATGACCCCAACAACTTGCTCAAGCCCCCCCCCCCTCCCCAACCCCCAAAAAGCCTTGAGCCAGGAAATTTATCTCAAGTGAATCACAAAGTAGCCTATATAGATGAGGCTAACAAAATCCTTTCACAATGGATATGGTTGAGAATGGAGCATAACATGTCAAGACTTGATGTCAGATTATCCTCGTGAAAGAACCATCACTGGCATTTTATAATGCCTTATTATCCTAATGTTATTTAAAGGCTTGGCTCAGATACAGTTCCAATGAACATTTCCTCAGTAAGATCTCTTGTGTACTGCTATCATTTTCATATAGTGTCTGCAAGAATTTAAGAATTTTAGATTGTACTTTGATTTCAACTGAAAAAGTAAATCTGGGGTGGGGGGCGGCTGTGTGTAGGTGGGTGGGGGGTCGGTGATGGGAGTCTGTAGTATGTATGGAAATATACCCCCCCCCCCCCCGCCCAACCCAATCCAAGTCCACCCTAGCCAATCATCATTAGCATTACAAAGCACACAATGCAGACAATGTATTCTCAACCAATAACTGTAAATGTGGCATTTTAGCATCATCATTGTCTGCTTTAAATTAGCACTGAGAACCATCGCCCAGATTGAATACATTCGAATGCATACTCGTTATTGGACTGCAAAATAGCCCATTAAATTCCTCCGTTGTGTGGGGTAAGTAAGCACAGACACACACTTATGCAAACACATGCACACACGCAAGCACACACGCACACCCATAACCCTGCTAGGAGCGATTGTAACTTTGAAAACCTGGATAACTGTCGCACAATACTGTCAAAAGTCACAAGTCAAAATACTCTACAAAGATGAAGCGTAAGCACAGGGCATATACGCTTGGGCTTCTCCTATCTTTAAATCTATGAATGTTCATTTCATTATTCATCAGCATTCCTCTTTTCTACTTCCATACATTTGCTGTTCTATTACTATAGATTCAGGCATAACACAGAGGTCAAGGTGTAATAACACAGAGGTAAAGCTGTTATAACACAGAGGAAAATGTGTTGCAATAAATTATAAATGTACGATAAATGTGTTATTACACAAAGGTAAAAGTGTTATAACATGGAGGTAAAGGTGTTATAACAAAGAGGTAATTGTGTTATAACATAGAGATACATGTGTTATAACGTAGAGGTAAATGTGTTATAACACAGAGATAACTTTGTTATGACACAGAGTTAAAGGTGTTATAACACAGAGATACATGTGTTATAACACAGAGGTTAATGTTTTATGACACAGAGATAAATGTGTTATAACATAGAGGTAAAGGTGTTATAACACAGAGGTCAATGTGTAATAACACAGAGGTAAAGCTGTTATAACACAGATGAAAATGTGTTACAACAGAGCTAAATGTGTTATAACACAGAGTTAAAGGTGTTTATAACATGGAGGTAAAGGTGATATAACACAGGAAAATGTGATATAACAGAGGAAAAGGTGTTATAACACACAGATACATTTGTTATGACAAAGAGTTAAAGGTGTTATAACACAGAGATACATGTGTTATAACATAGAGGAAAATGTGTTATAACAGAGATGAATGTGTTATAATACAGCGGTCAAGGTGTTAACACAGAGGTAAAGGTGTTATAACACAGATATAAATGTGTTATAACACAAAGGAAAATGTTTTATAACAGAGGTTGGGTTGACGCCCCCCCCTTGGGTTGTGCCGTGGCGGAGATCTTTGTGGGCTATACTCAGCCTTGTCTCAGGATGGTAAGTTGGTGGTTGAAGATATCCCTCTAGTGGTGTGGGGGCTGTGCTTTGGCAAAGTGGGTGGGGTTATATCCTTCCTGTTTGGCCCTGTCCTGGGGTGTCCTCGGATGGGGCCACAGTGTCTCCTAACCCCTCCTGTCTCAGCCTCCAGTATTTATGCTGCAGTAGTTTATGTGTCGGGGGGCTAGGGTCAGTTTGTTATATCTGGAGTACTTCTCCTGTCCTATTCGGTGTCCTGTGTGAATTTAAGTGTGCTCTCTCTAATTCTCTCTTTCTCTCTTTCTTTCTCTCTCTCGGGGGACCTGAGCCCTAGGACCATGCCTCATGACTACCTGACATTATGACTCCTTGCTGTCCCCAGTCCACCTGGCTGTGCTGCTGCTCCAGTTTCAACTGTTCTGCCTTATTATTATTGGACCATGCTGGTCATTTATGAACATTTGAACATCTTGGCCATGTTCTGTTATAATCTCCACCCGGCACAGCCAGAAGAGGACTGGCCACCCCACATAGCCTGGTTCCTCTCTAGGTTTCTTCCTAGGTTTTGACCTTTCTAGGGAGTTTTTCCTAGCCACCGTGCTTCTACACCTGCAGGTGTATAACACAGAGGTAAAGGTGTTATAACACAGAGGTAAAGGTGTTATAACACAGAGGTAAAGGGGTTATAACACAGAGGTAAAGGTGTTATAACACAGAGGTAAAGGTGTTATAACACAGAGGTAAAGGTGTTATGACACAGAGGTAAAGGTGTTATGACACAGAGGTAAAGGTGTTATAACGCAGAGATAAAGGTGTTATAACACAGAGGTAATGGTGTTATAACACCGAGGTAAAGGTGTTATGACACAGAGGTAAAGGTGTTATAACACAGGGGTAAAGGTGTTATGACACAGAGGTAAAGGTGTTATAACACAGAGGTAAATGTGTTATAACACAGAGGTAAAGGTGTTATAACACAGAGGTAAAGGTGTTATGACACAGAGGTAAAGGTGTTATAACACAGAGGTAAAGGTGTTATAACACAGAGGTAAAGGTGTTATAACACAGAGGTAAAGGTGTTATGACACAGAGGTAAAGGTGTTATGACACAGAGGTAAAGGTGTTATGACACAGAGGTAAAGGTGTTATAACACAGAGGTAAAGGTGTTATGACACAGGGGTAAAGGTGTTATGACACAGAGGTAAAGGTGTTATAACACAGAGGTAAAGGTGTTATAACACAGAGGTAAAGGTGTTGTAACACAGAGGTAAAGGTGTTATAACACAGGGGTAAAGGTGTTATAACACAGAGGTATAGAACAACAGTAAAGGTGGAACATGAACCGATAAACAAAGCCAGTGGTTTATATGCTCCTTGAGTTTAGTCCCCCTCAACTTCTCTGTTCTCTCAGGATGAAGAAGAATAAAGCCTGTTTTGCAGCTTTACCGCCACGTTAATCATCCCTTGTTGAAACATTTAAATACACCCACATTACAGTTGAAACACAACACCAGTCGAAGCGAATACCTTTGTACCAGTATACCACAGAATCTGTCATGACAGTTTCAAGCGCAATACGTGGAATGTAGTTTGTTAACCAAACCCACCCTTTTGGAAATGTACAAGTCTCTTGTTTTTCAGACGAGACCACTGTCATTGCCCTGAATGCCACCATATGACAAAGTTTGGCAAGAGAGTTTGACAGTTATGAATAAGACATATAATTGGCAGCCTTTTAGCAGCCTGAAAGCTGTGGGGTTAAGACAGTTTGTCTCTTTAACCCGAGGCTTAGCATGGATAAAGTGATAACATAAGCCTGGCTGGAGAGATAAAGTAGAACAGTAGACCTCTTGGTTGGACACTTCCCAGTTGCTGATGTTTTGATCATGGCTCCTGCACTCTGTTGAGGTAAACTAGACATCTACTGTTGGGTCTCAGGTCAATGACCTATAAGCATTGGTACTTTTCTGATCGTCTAATTCTAAATGTACAGTGTATAAAATCTTTAGATATGCTGTACCTCAAATTGGTTCATTTCAAAAAGAGAGTATGACCAATTTGAGAGGATCCGAGCATGGCTGGGGAGATTTGGACAGTCCAGTCTTTCTTAATCCACAGAGAAGATCACTGTTATAAACCCTGCATAAAATCAGGAGACAATGCTAGGTTGTTTTCTGTGTTGGCTTGATTTTCCCTTTTTTTCAAGTCAAACTGAAGACCAGAGAGCAGCCAGCTAGTAAAGCCTTCCCTTCCCCAGCCCAGGCCCCTCAAAACAAGCCTCTTTCTGTTGGGAATCTCCATGGAAACCAAGCAACTAACTTGAGGAGGGATATAAAACCTGCTCTTTGAGGGACTGAAGGAACACCTGCCACCTCTACAGATGGGGGTCAAAATAGACTGACACACTGCCACCTCATAATGAACAGAGGGTTGTGTAACATTTAAATGAGTCTCCGTCCCGAACATCTGCTCATCGTCAATTACTTATTCACTGATAACTCCTATTTGATCTGTTAAAACAGACCCAATCTTTACTGGAAATCACTTGATGCAATAGTGTAGTCATTTATGAGTATTGGTTCAGATTGCAGATTGGTTAAAATTACAGTAATAACTGATATGGACTGTTCATCATTCTAAGATTGAAGATGTTAGGTGCGTAATTGATTAGGGAATCTGCATCACATCTTGAAGTCCGAGAGCTCTGAAGGTTTTGAAAATAAGATATTTGGTTGTGTGGCCGTTAGTTTGTACATAACATGGGTTCCATTGAAATCCAGCAACAGCATGTTTCTGGTAGCGACACCACACTATCCCCTGGCTGTTACTGTCAAAGCAAAAAGCTGCTGTTGGACATACATAGCCTGAACAACCTTAACACCTGCAGAATAGCCCCGCGGTTGTTATTTTAATGCTGCGCTTTCATTGTTACTGGTTTTTTCTTTTTTAAACTGCGTTATTGGTTAAGGGCTTGTCAGTAAGCATTTCACTGTGAGGTCTACACCTGTTGTATTCGGTGTATGTGACAAATAACATCTGATTTGAGAACCACAACATAAATAAAAGAAAAGTACTGTTAAACACACCAACATTACTAGGGATTGTTAGCCACTCCGTCTTTTTGTAACCTTGCTTTTTAGGGCTAATTGCCCTGACTTTCCAGAGTTCATGGGTCAAACAGTTTTCCAACAAGCATTAGGGCAGAAATTCAATCAACTGTTCAGCTTTTGCGATTCAAAGGAATCTCCTTCAAGTGTTACAATGACTATAAACAAATCTTGTCCACCACCACTATCACTATCAATACAGTGAGTCCCTCACATTTCACCTATTGTATTTCCGCTTACCCTCACCCATTCACACCCCAAACATCAAAGGCCCTATCAACAAGAACAAGTGGCATGCAGGGGTCATCCATCCAGCCACCCAGCCTCATTTTAGCCTACACTGCCGGAGGCAATATGCTCTGGGATGCATCCCAAATGCTACCCTAATTCCCTTTAAAGTGCACTATATTAATTTCACCAGGGGCCAAAGGGATCTATATAGAGCATAGGGTACCAGTCTTCCATGTTCCTCCCCAGCCCTCCCCACTCCTCACAACTCCATTCATGTGTTAAAGTGACGGCTGCTCCTCACATTCCTCTGAAAATTAACCAGCAGGCCAGAAAAAGGGACAAATAACAATTGAGAGATTTGTTAATATAGGTGTGGAGTGTAGAGTAATCTCGGCACCAAGCACCAAATCAGCTACCTACACTCTTAGAAAAAAGGTGCTATCTAGAAGAACCCTTTTTGGTTCCAGGTAGAACCCATTTGAGTTCCATGTAGAACACTTTACACACAGTGTTCTACATGGTACCCGAAATAATTATACCTGGAACCAAAAAAGGGTTCTACTTGGAACCAAAAAGGCTTGTCCTATGGGGATAGCCGAAGATGTCACACTCTGACCATGATTTGCATTGTTTGTTTCTATGTTTTGTTTGGTCAGGGTGTGATAGGAGTGGGCATTCTATGTTGTATGTCTAGTTTGTCTATTTCTATGTGTTTTGGCCTGATATGGTTCTCAACCAGTGGCAGGTGTTTGTCGTTGTCTCTGATTGGGACCATATTTTGGTAGCCTGTGTTGTATTGTAGTTCGTGGGTTATTGTCTATGTGTAGTTGCCTGTGTCTGCACGTGATGTCATAGCGTCACGTTGTTTAAGTGTTCTTCGTGGTTTTTCGTCATTCAATAAAAGGTTGGATTCACACCACGCTACGCTTTGGTCTACTCCATACGACGATCGTGACAGAAGAACCCTTTTGGAACCCTTTTTTCTAAGAGTGTATGTTAAGGCAGTAAAGACAGTTGCTGTTTCTGTAAGGGTGATATGTTGGTATAGTAAGAGGATTATTTATTTAATTAAAAAGGTTATGCAACACCCAATTTCACTGTGTGAATTTCACCCTTGCACTCAATAACTGGTTGTGCCACCTTCAGCTGCAATGACTTCTACCAAATGCTTCCTGTAGTTGTTGATCAGTCTCTCACATCACTGTGGAGGAATTTTCTTCCCACTCTTGCATGCAGAACTGCTTTAGCAACATTTATGGGGTTTCATTCATGAACTGTTCGTTTCAAGTCTTGCCATACCGTCTCAATTGGGATTAGGTCTGGACTTTGACTAGGCTATACCAAAACTTAAAATTTGTTGCTTTTTAGCCACTTTCATGTCGACTTGATTGTGTGTTTGGGATCATCTTGCTGCATGACCCAGCTGCACTTCAGCTTCAGCTCACAGATGGATGGCCTGAACTTATTAGAATTAGAATTAGTATTAGAATTCTCTAATACAGAGCATAATTAATGGTTCCTTCTATTAAGGCAAGTCGTGCAGGTATTGGGGCAGCAAAGCATCCCCAAACCATCACACTATCACCAGCATGCTTGACTGTTGGTATGAGGTTCTTTCTGTGGAATGCAGTGTTTGATTTTTGCCAAGTATAATGGGACCCATCTCATCTAAAAAGTTGACTCAAGTTTGCCAAAAAGCACCTGGATGATCATCAAGATTCTTGGAAGAATGTTCTATGGACAGGCGATTCAAAAGTATAACTTTGTTTATGAAGTAAATTCAGTAAATATGTAATTGTGTTATTTGTTCCCTCAGGTTCCCTTTATCTAATATTAGGTTTTGGTTGAAGGTCTGATAACATTTTGTATCAAAAAGTAGAGAAAATTAGAAAGGGGCAAATATTTTTTCACACTACTGTAGTTGATTTCACAACTAATGATTTGATTGGTGTCATTCACATAAAAATAGATAGGACAACAAGGAAGTTGTGTTGGGTGCTCTTTTCAATTGAATGTTGGATCAATATGGATGTTATATGTTTCTGAGTCTAATCTGCTAGTTTGAATCCAGGGCTCAGTTTCCTCTGGGTTATGTTATACTGTAAGAACAGTAGAAGGACTTTTCTTCAACATTATCATTACAAGAAAAACAAGCAGCTTCTTTTTCTCAGAGCGCAACCCAACACATGAAAGTTATCAAGATTGGTTGCATGGCAACCCTTTGTTGTTATGACATACTGTGAAATTATTGGTAAGAAAAACATCACCTCGTCATTGTCAACTCACCCTAAAGTAAATGCTATGTCACTGTCTGTGGCAACCGTTTTAAAGTGAACGTGTTTCATATTAACAAACATTGTCCAATTGTAAAAGTCATCAATGAATGCTGGCATGTTACTTTATATTAGTGGTAAAGGTGTAAAAGGTCATATTGTCTTTCCGGAGAAAAGGGACTTTGATTGGTCTTGAAAGGCACCGCCATCATTGCTTGGAATCTCAGGCTCATACATTTGCCATTCATTGAGGAGCTGGTATATTATTTTACCTGGGAATGATTATACAGCACCTGTAATCAGTCTACTGCTAGTCCTGTTTGACTAGCCTGTTCCCACATCTCTATGTGCTTTAGCCAACTCCTCAGATAATCAATGTCATACAATATATCCATGCTGTATATACTGTTTGGCATGGCAACAATTGTCGGAGGGGTTAGCTAAAGGTACATACTGAAATAGCACCAGGCCAGTGGTGTTAGACAGCTCAATCATAGACATTCTCTTCAGAAGCTTTCCCCTTGAGGTCTAAGGGCCCGGGCTGGATTTCTACTAAGCTAACATATGGAATTGTTTTAAGATGGTCATACCAAGGATAATTTAGCTATTTGACCCCTGTAGGTATACATTTTTTAATAAAAACTATTTATTTGATGAAACATTGAAGTTGGCCTTACTGCCACACACATTGAAAAACAGATTATTACATGGAAAAACAGATAGTAAAAAATAAATTGAAAGGAAGATTGTTTTGAAGTGTCTGTCCTATAGCTGAGATATATAATAAAGCTCAGGAAATGAATAATAAAATGTTTACTGTGGAATTACCCGTATACCTTTGAAGTGGAAATGCACTATTCACTTCCATACATTTTTTCAGCCTGGTATCAGGTTACCTTCAGACGAGTCTCCTGACACTTGTGGGGGCCATAGAGCAAAAAGGGGGGGGGGGGGCATAATAGTTTGTCTGACAAACACAGCTGTAGCTCTGCCACCTTCCACCGCAGATGTGGAAGACCAACATCGGCAGATGTGGTGGATTGAGATGCAGCCCATGCAAAGAAACAGATATCTCCAGCTTAAAGATAGAATCCTTAATTGAAACATTAACAAAGTGGCCACCCCACATCTGTTTTGGCAAAAACCTGAGGGATGAGCCTGGAGAAATGTAGCCACTCAAATTCATAGACAGAGCTATCCATGAAATTGACATTTTTGTCACACCCTGATCTGTTTCACCTGTCCTCGTTATTGTCTCCAGCCCCTCCAGGTGTTGCTTGTTTTCCCCAGTGTATTTATCCCTGTGTTTCCTGTCTCTCTGTACCAGTGTATTTATCCCTGTGTTTCCTGTCTCTCTGTGCCAGTTTGTCTTGTTTTCCCCAATGTATTTATCCCTGTGTTTCCTGTCTCTCTGTACCAGTGTATTTATCCCTGTGTTTCCTGTCTCTCTGTGCCAGTTTGTCTTGTTTTCCCCAGTGTATTTATCCCTGTGTTTCCTGTCTCTCTGTACCAGTGTATTTATCCCTGTGTTTCCTGTCTCTCTGTGCCAGTTTGTCTTGTTTTCCCCAGTGTATTTATCCCTGTGTTTCCTGTCTCTCTGTACCAGTGTATTTATCCCTGTGTTTCCTGTCTCTCTGTGCAGGTTTGTCTTGTTTTCCCCAGTGTATTCATCCCTGTGTTTCCTGTCTCTCTGTACCAGTGTATTTATCCCTGTGTTTCCTGTCTCTCTCTGCCAGCTTGTCTTGTTTTCCCCAGTGTATTTATCCCTGTGTTTCCTGTCTCTCTGTACCAGTGTATTTATCCCTGTGTTTCCTGTCTCTCTGTGCCAGTTTGTCTTGTTTTCCCCAGTGCATTCATCCCTGTGTTTCCTGTCTCTCTGTACCAGTGTATTTATCCCTGTGTTTCCTGTCTCTCTGTGCCAGCTTGTCTTGTTTTCCCCAGTGTATTTATCCCTGTTTCCTGTCTCTCTGTACCAGTGTATTTATCCCTGTGTTTCCTGTCTCTCTGTGCCAGTTTGTCTTGTTTTCCCCAGTGTATTCATCCCTGTGTTTCCTGTCTCTCTGTACCAGTGTATTTATCCCTGTGTTTCCTGTCTCTCTGTGCCAGCTTGTCTTGTTTTCCCCAGTGTATTTATCCCTGTTTCCTGTCTCTCTGTACCAGTGTATTTATCACTGTGTTTCCTGTCTCTCTGTCTCTCTGTGCCAGTTTGTCTTGTTTTCCCCAGTGTATTTATCCCTGTGTTTCCTGTCTCTCTGGGCCAGTTCGTCTTGAATGTCCAAGCCTACCAGCGGTTTTCCCGTTTTCCTGCTTTGCCTTTTCTCCTTTTTCTAGTCCTCCTGGTTTTGACCCTTGCCTGTTTCTGGACTCTGTACCCGCTGCCTGACCATTCTGCCTGCCCTGACCTCGAACCTGCCTGCCACTCTGTACCTCCTGGACTCTGTTCTGGTTATGACCTTTTACCTGTTCATGACCATTCTCTTGCCTATTCCCTTTGGATTTATTAAACATCTTAAACTCCAACCATCTGCCTCCTGTGTCTGCATTTGTGTCTCATCTAGTGTCATGATAATTTTAACCATGTTTTCAGGTTAAACAGTATTTGTTTACATTTACATTGGTGTAAAACACGCTCATATTTGAGGTTCTGATGGGCTACAACAGTGGAACTAAACTCATTAGGCATTTATAAGTTATCATTGGGTATATTTATTTATTCAAAAATGGATGTAGCAAGTAAGGTTTTTAGTTTTAAACACAGATTTTGATGGTGAATATTTGAATATGTAATTAGATCAGAGAGGAGTGGAAATCAACTCCAGGTGGAAGAACTCTGTAAAGGCTAGATTTCAGTTAGCATGGTGGTTGTGTTGTGCGTACTGCGTAGGCCTACAGTATGTGTGTTTGCATGTGTTCACACACTTATATGCGTCTGTCAATCTTTCTGTGTGTCTACAGTATGTGTGTGTGTGTGTTGGTAGAGAGACCAAACCAATCCCATCTGTAACGAATCTCGTCCTCTTCTGAGGAGGAGTAGCGAGAAGGATCGGAGGACCAATGCGCAGCGTGGTAAGTGTCCATAATGTTTCATCAAACACAACAGAACACTGGAACAAAACAATAAACGTGAATAAACTAAACAGTCCCGTGTGGAAACAAGCACTGACACGGAAGACAAACACCCACAACTCAACAGTGAAACCAGGCTACCTATGTATGATTCTCAATCAGGGACAACGATTGACAGCTGCCTCTGATTGAGAACCATACTAGGCCGAACACAGAAATCCCAAATGATAGAAAAACGAACATAGACACCCACCCAAATCACGCCCTGACCATACTAAAACAAAGACATAACAAAGGAACTAAGGTCAGAACGTGACACCATCTGGCTTGTCTTGCTGAATAGTTTGGTGACAAAGCAGTTAGGCCTAAGCCAAATGACTTCTGGCTGTCTCCGGGTGCATCCAAAATGGCACCCTATTCCCTGTATAGTGCCCTGTGGGTCCTGGTCAAAAGTAGTGCACTATGTAAGGAATAGGGTGCAATTGAGGATGCAGCCTTCGGTCTGGCGGATGGCTAATGCTCCAATCTGTATGGGCCACTGTATAGCTGGAAAAACCTTCCTTTGTATTTCATCATCCCAGTGAAAACTTGGCCTGGACCCCCGGTGTGTTTCCCAACAACATGTTTCTTTCACTGTCAGGCCCTGTCCGCTGAGGAGACCAGGGGAGAGCCACGTGAGGGAGACCTGAGCTACAGTATGTGTCTGTGTCTGTGTGGGTGGATGGGTGTGTGGGTGGGTGGGCAGGTGGAAGTGTGGGCATATGTTTGTAAACATCCTGTAAATATTTGTGGCTTTTTCTGTTGTTTTCTTCATGATGCTCTCTGCGCTTTTAACGGACCTCTGAGACTATCACAGTGCAGGTGCATTTATACGGAGACTTGATTACACACAGGTGGATTGTATTTATCATCATTAGTCATTTAGGTAAACATTGGATCATTCAGAGATCCTCACTGAACGTCTGGAGAGAGTTTGCTGCACTGAAAGTAAAGGGGCTGAATAATTTTGCACGCCCAATTTTTCAGTTTTTGATTTGTTAAAAAAGTTTGAAATATCCAATAAATGTCGTTCCACTTCATGATTGTGTCCCACTTGTTGTTGATTCTTCACAAAAAAATACAGTTTTATATCTTTATGTTTGAAGCCTGAAATGTGGCAAAAGGTCGCAAAGTTCAAGGGGGCCGAATACTTTCGCAAGGCACTGTACATGTATACACCCCATCAGTAGGGCTGCACTAATGACTTGCTTGTAACAGCACATGTAGAGGACAACAAACAACACTGTTGACACGGCCTGTTTTCCTCACACCTCACTGTTGACACGGCCTGTTTTCCTCACACCCCACTGTTGCTGTATGACATTACATCAGTGGGGGGGTATGAGGGGTTGTGTGTGTGAGTCAACGTATGTGTGTATGTATGTGTGTGGGAGTATGTTACAGAATCTGTAGTACGTAGTGGCCGTCCGATAGAGTGTGTCTCTCTAAGGAGATAAATGTGATCAAGACTGGGGGCCACCACCTGTTGAACAGTAGAATGTCTTGTTTCTTTATCTCCGTCTTTAAACAGGAACTAGCTCATCCTTTCTGACTGCGTACATTGCCAGCACAGGGACAACGCCAGATGTTCACCAAATCAGTGTGTGAGTGTTCACTATTACGTCAAGTGTTATGATAAGTGGCGGGGTCCTGTCTACATACAACCCACCCAGGGAGACCTGAGCTACAGTATGTGTCTGTGTCTGTGTGGGTGGATGGGTGTGTGGGTGGGTGGGCAGGTGGAAGTGTGGGCATATGTTTGTAAACATCCTGTAAATATTTGTGGCTTTTTCTGTTGTTTTCTATTTTAATATGTGATTTTGTCAATGTAATTTTCCTGCTGCAAAATCAATTGCCTCTTAGGACATTCAAGTTTTCTGAATCTGAATACAATTTGTGTGTCTACATGTGTGTACGTGTGTGTGTAATTCTGTGTTTGTGTGTGTTTCTCTGAATGCATTTGAAACTGTATTCTGTAGGTGTATGTACAGTGCCTTGCGAAAGTATTTGGCCCCCTTGAACTTTGCAACCTTTTGCCACATTTCAGGCTTCAAACATAAAGATATAAAACTGTATTTTTTTGTGAAGAATCAACAACAAGTGGGACACAATCATGAAGTGGAACGACATTTATTGGATATTTCAAACTTTTTTAACAAATCAAAAACTGAAAAATTGGGTGTGCAAACTTATTCAGCACCCTTAAGTTAATACTTTGTAGCACCACCTTTTGCTGCGATTACAGCTGTAAGTCACTTGGGGTATGTCTCTATCAGTTTTGCACATCGAAAGACTGAAATTGTTTCCCATTCCTCCTTGCAAAACAGCTCGAGCTCAGTGAGGTTGGATGGAGAGCATTTGTGAACAGCAGTTTTCAGTTCTTTCCACAGATTCTCGATTGGATTCAGGTCTGGACTTTGACTTGGCCATTCTAACACCTGGATATGTTTATTTTTGAACCATTCCATTGTAGATTTTGCTTTATGTTTTGGATCATTGTCTTGTTGGAAGACAAATCTCCGTCCCAGTCTCAGGTCTTTTGCAGACTCCATCAGGTTTTCTTCCAGAATGGTCCTGTATTTGGCTCCATCCATCT
>NC_034187.2:72294293-72424293 GCF_002021735.2 Oncorhynchus kisutch
TACAGCCTGGTTTTGAACCAAGGTGTCTGTAGTGACACCTCAAGCACTGAGATGGAGTGCATTAGACCACTGCGCCACTCAGGTCAGTTCACCAAATTTCTGCCCGGGCTAGAGCTGCCCCGGTCAACTGTAAGAGCTGTGTTATTATTAGCACGTAAAAATCATCTGTCCTCGGTTGCAACACTCACTACTGAGTTCCAAAGCGCATTTCAAAGCAACGTCAGCACAATAACTGTATATCGGGAGCTTCAGGAAATGGGTTTCCATGGACGAGCAGCCACAAACAAGTCTAAGATCACCATGTGCAATGCCAGTGAGTCAGCTAGTGTGGTCTAAAGTTAGCCGCCATTGAACTCTGGAGCAGTGGAAACGCGTTCTCTGGAGTGATGAATCACACTTCGCCAACTGGCAGTCTGACAGAATAATCTGGTATTGGGTCATGCCAGGAGAACGTTACCTGCCCGATTGCATAGCGCCAACTGTAAAGTTTGGTGGAGGAGGAATTATGGTCTAGGGCTGTTTTTCATGGTTCGGGCTAGGTCCCTTAGTTCCTGTGAAGGGAAATCTTAATGCTACAGCAGACAATGACATTCTAGACAATTCTGTGCTTCCAATTTTGTGGCAACAGTTTGGGGAAGGCCCTTTCCTGTTTCAGCATGACAATGCCCCCTTGCACCATGCGAGGTCCATACAGAAACGGTTTGTCGAGATCGGTGTGGAAGAACTTGACTGGCCTGCACAGAGCTTTGACCTCAACACCATTGAACACCTTTGGGAAGAATTTGAACGCAGACTGCGAGCCAGGCCATTTCTCCCAACATCAGTGCCCGACCTCACTAATGCTCTTGTTGCTGAATGGAAGCAAGTCCCCGCAGCAATGTTCCAACATCTAGTGGAAAGCCTTCCCAAAAGAGTGGAGGCTGTTATAGCAGCAAAGGGAGAGACCAACTCCATATTAATGCCCATGATTTTGGAATGAGATGTTCGATGAGCAGGTGTCCACATAATTTTAGTCATGTAATGTCTCTGTGAGAAACAACCTCTTCCCTTTTCTTCAGACAGTGAAAGAACCAGAGAGAGCATGTGTGTGTGTGTGTGTGTGTGTGTGTGTGTGTGTGTGTGTGTGTGTGTGTGTGTGTGTGTGTGTGTGTGTGTGTGTGTGTGTGTGTGTGAGAAAGAGCTCTTCTTGTCTCATGACCACTTCTACACATGACAGAGAGGTGTCTGTCCACCTCTACCCCAGAACGGAGGGATAGGAGGCAGGACCATAAACTGTTTCCGCTCTGACACTTCATCTGACAAGGGCTCTACTATAACAGTCAACTCTTACAAGACTCCTGCTAGGATTTTTAGATGGAGAGAGAAAGGGAGAGTGTGGTAGTGTGTGTGTGTGCGTGCCTGTGTGTGCGTGTGAGTTTGTGTCAGTCTGTGTCCATGAGAATTTACCAGTGAAATGCTTTACTTATGAATCCTTTCCCAGCAATGCAGAGTTAAAAAGTAAGAACATTTTTTCAAATTAAAAGAATGTGAAATGTCAGAATAATAGTAGAGAGAATGATTTATTTCAGCTTTTATTTCTTTCATCGAATCCCAGTGGGTCAGAAGTTTCCAAACATTCAATTAGTATTCGGTGGCACTGCCTTTAAATAGTTTAATTAACTTGGGTCAAACATTTCAGGTAGCCTTCCACAAGCTTCCCACAATAAGTTGGGTGAATGTTGGCCCAATCCTCCTGACAGAGCTGGTGTAACTGAGTCAGGTTTGTAGGCCTCCTTGCTCGCGCATGCTTTTTCAGTTCTGCCCACACATTTTCTATAGGATTGTGGTCAGGGCTTTGTGATGGCCACTCCAATACCTTGACTTTGTTGTCCTTTTTTGCCATAACTTTGGAAGTATGCTTGGGGTCATTGTCCATTTGGAAGACCCATTTGCCACCAAGCTTTAACTTCCTGACTGATGTCTTGAGATGTTGCTTCAATATATCCACATATTTTTCCTGCCTCATGATAACATCTATTTTGGGAAGTTCACCAGTCCCTCCTGCAGCAAAGCACCCCCACAACATGATGCTGCCACTCCCGTGCTTCAAGGTTGGGATAGTGTTCTTCGGCTTGCAAGCCTCCCCCTTTTTCCTCCAAACATAATGATGGTCATTATGGCCAAACAGTTCTATTTTTGTTTCATCAGACCAGAGGACATTTCTCCAAAAAGTACGATCTTTGTCCCCATGTGCAGTTGCAAACCATAGTTGGACTGTTTTATGGCTGTTTTGGAGCAGTGGCTTCTTCCTTGCTGAGCAGCCTTTCAGGTTATGTCGATATAGGACCCGTTTCACTGTGGATATGGATACTTTGTACCTGTTTCCTCCAACATCTTCACAAGGTCCTTTGCTGTTGTTCTGGGATTGATTTGCACTTTTCACACCAAAGTACGTTCATCTCTAGGGGACAGAACGCATCTCCTTCCTGAGCGGTATGACGGCTGAATGGTCCCATGGTGTTTAGACTTGGTAACTATTGTTTGTACAGATGAATGTGATACCTTCAGGCATTTGGAAATTTCTCCCAAGGATGAACCTACCATTTTTATTCTGTGGTCTTGGCTGATTTTTTTTTTTTTCCATGATGTCAAGCAAAGAGGCACTGGGTTTGTAGGTAGGGCTTGAAATACATCCACAGGTTCACCTCCAATTGACTCAAAAGACGTCAATTAGCCTATTAGAAGCTTCTAAAGCCTGACATAATTTTCTGGAATTTTCCAAGCTGTTTAAAGGCATAGTCAACTTAGTGTTTGTAAACTTCTGACCCACTGGAATTGTGACACAGTGAATTATAAGTGAAATAAGCTGTCTGTAAGCAATTGTTGGACAAATGACTTGTGTCCTGCACAAAGTAACTGACTTGCCAAACTATAGTTTGTGAACAATAAATTTGTGGAGTGGTTGAAAAACGAGTTTTAATGACTCCAATCTAAGTGTATGGAAACTTCAACTGTACGTTTGTCAGGAAACGACACGTGCGATGGGGCTTGGTTATCTCTAGAAACCATATTTCATTTGGCTGCTTTAGTTTACAGGAGGATCTGTGCAGAACACGACTGACGCCTGTCACACTGATGATGAGGACTCACTGTAACGACCTCTCCAGAGGCGCAGAGTCTAACCCATAGAAATAGAAATACTAGAATGTGGTTTGAGGGCCTTTTTCCTGTTCTAGTAATTATATTTCTATCGCCTAGCCTTGCCTTCCTCCACACAAGGCTCAGGGGCCTCTAACTCTGTCTTCTCTCCTTCCAGAGTGACCTTGATGTGGGATTGTGTGCTGCCTGCGTCTGGACCTTGAGCTGAGTCGCTGCAGCTGGAGCTGTAGGCCAAGACTATCAGTCTGTCTGTTTCTGTAGCTCAGTTGGTAGAGCATGCTGCTTGCAAAGCTAGGATAGTGGGTTGGATTCTCGGGACCAACCATATGTAAAACGACTGTAAGTCACTTTGGATAAAAACATAATTTATTATACAATGTATGAACAGTGCCTTCAGAAAGAATTCATACCCCTTGAGTTTTCCACATTTTGTTGTGTTACAGCCTGAATTCAAAATGGATTGTCTTTCTGAGTAAGTCTCTAAGAGCTTGCACACCTGGATTGTACAATATTTGCACATTATTAATTTTAAAATTCTTCAAGCTCGGTCAAGTTGGTTGTTGATCATTGCTAGACAGGCACTTTCAAGTCTTGCCATAGATTTTCAAGCCGATTTAAGTCAAAATTATAACTAGGCCTCTCGGGAACATTCAATGTCGTCTTGGTAAGCATCTCCATTGTATATTTGGCCTTGTGTTTTCAGTTATTTTCCATCTGAAAGGTGAATTTGTCTCCCAGTGTCTGTTGGAAAGCAGACTGAACCAGGTTATCTAACAGGATTTTGCCTGTGCTTAGATCTATTCCATTTCTTTTTATCCCCCAAAACTCTGTAGTCCTTGCCGATGACAAGCATGCCCATAACATGATGCGGCCACCACCATGCTTGAAAATATGAAGAGTGGTACTCAGTGATGTGTTGTGTTGGATTTGCCCCAAACATAATGCTTTGTATTCAGGATAAAGTTATTTTTTTTACAAATTTCTTGCAGTTTTACTTACAGTTGAAGATGGACATTTCCATACACTTAGATTGGAGTCATTAAAACTCTATTTTCAACCACTCCACAAATTTATTGTTCACAAACTATAGTTTTGGCAAGTCGGTTAGGACATCTACTTTGTGCATGACACAAGTCATTTGTCCAACAATTGCTTATTTCACTTATAATACACTGTGTCACAATTCCAGTGGGTCAGAAGTTTGCAAACACTAAATTGACTGTGCCTTTAAACAGATTGGAAAATTCCAGAAAACTATGTCATGGCTTTAGAAGCTTCGGAGAGGCTAATTGACATCTCTTGAGTCAATAGGAGGTGTACCTGTGGATGTATTTCAAGGCCTACCTTCAAACTCAGTGCCTCTTTGCTTGACATCATGGGAAAATCAAAAGAAATCAGCCAAGACCTCAGGAATAAGATTGTAGACCTCCACAAGTCTGGTTCAACCTTGGGAGCACATTCCAAATGCCTGAAGGTACCACGTTCATCTGTGCAAACAATAGTATGCAAGTCTAAACACCATGGCACCACGCAGCCATCATACCGCTCAGGAAGGAGATGCATTCTGTCTCCTAGAGATGAACATACTTTGGTGTGAAAAGTGCAAAATCAATCCCAGAACAACAGCAAAGGACCTTGTGAAGATGCTGGAGGAAACGGGTACAAAAGTATCCATATCCACAGTAAAACGAGTCCTATATTGACATAACCTGAAAGGCCGCTCAGCAAGGAGAAACCACTGCTCCAAAACCGCCATAAAAAAGCCAGACTACATTTTGCAACTGCACCTGGGGAGAAAGATCGTACTTTTTGGAGAAATGTCCTCTAGTCTGATGAAACAAAAACAGAACTGTTTGGCCATAATGACCATTGTTATGTTTGGGTGAAAAAGGGGGAGGCTTGCAAGCCGAAGAACACCATCCCAACCGTGAAGCACGAGGGTGGCAGCATCATGTTGTGGGAGTGCTTTGCTGCAGGAGGGACTGGTGCACTTCACAAAATAGATGGCGTCATGAGGCAGGAAAATTATGTGGATATATTGAAGCAACATTTCAAGACATCAGTCAGGAAATTAAAGCTTGGTCGCAAATGGGTCTTCCAAATGGACAATGACCCCAAGCATACTTCCAAAGTTGTGGCAAAATGGCTTAAGGACAACAAAGTCAAGGTATTGGAGTGGCCATCACAAAGCCCTGACCTCAATCCTATAGAAAATGTGTGGGCAGAACTGAAAAAGCGTGCACGAGCAAGGAGGCCTACAAACCTGACTCAGTTACACCAGCTCTGTCAGGTGGAATGGACCAAAATCCACACAACTTATTGTGGGAAGCTTTTGGAAGGCTACCCGAAACGTTTGACCCAAGTTAAACCATTTAAAGGCAATTTTACCAAATACTAATTGAGTGTTTGTAAATGTCTGACCCACTGGGAATGTGATGAAAGAAATAAAACCTGAAATAAATCACTCTCTCTACTATTATTCTGACATTTCACATTCTTACAATAAAGTGGTGATCCTAACTGACCTAAGACAGGGAATTTTTACTAGGATTAAATGTCAGGAATTGTGAAAAACAGACTTTTAATGTATTTGGCTAAGGTGTATGTAAACTTCAGACTTCAACAGTAAGTGCTTTATTGCAAACAGGATGCATGTTTTCAAATATGTTTTATTCTGTACAAGCTTCCTTCTTTTCACTCTGTCATTTAGGTTAGTATTGTGGGGTAACTACAATGTTGTTGATCCATCCTAAGTTTTCTCCTATCACAGCTATTAAACTCTGTAACGGTTTTAATAAAGTCACCATTGGTCTCATGGTGAAATCCCTGAGCGATTTCCTTCCTCTCTAGCAACTGAGTTAGGAAGGAAGCCTGTATCTTTGTAGTGACTGGGTGTATTGATACACAATCCAAAGTGGGAGGCTAGGATGAGAGGCTGGGTCTGGGAGGCTGGGAGGCTGTGGGTGGGTGGCTGGGGGTGAGAGCCTAGAGCTGGGATGCTGGGATGGGAGGCTGGGACTGGGAGGCTGGGTCTGGGAGGCTGAGGCTGGGAGGCTGGGAGGCTGGGACGGGAGGCTGGGGCTGGGAGGCTGGAGCTGGGAGGCTGAGGGTGGTAGGTTGGGGCTGGGAGCCTGGGGCTGGGAGGCTGAGGGTGGGAGGCTGGGACGGGAGGCTGGGGCTGGGAGGCTGAGGGTAGGAGGCTGGGGTGGGAGACTGGGACGGGAGGCTGTGGCTGGGAGGCTGAGGGTGGGAGGATGGGACGGGAGGCTGGGGCTGGGAGGCTGGGGGTGGAAAAAGTGGCACAGGGAGAGCATGCAGAGTGCCCATGTAACAGGGTTGGTTATGTTTCCTCTAAAGAAAGGTGTATTTATTGTTCAAGCATTCTTATTGGTAGGTTCAACTCTGATGACAATAAGGTGTGTTGTGATTGGCCTCTCTTGCAGATAGGGGAGATCCCGAACGCCAAGTCTCCCCAGTATGAAAATGTGATGCAAGGGATAGGTCACGTTCTGAATACTGTTTTCTGTTTTACAATGTGTACAGGTTTGCTGTACGTTACTGATTTATACATGTGTGGGTATATGGTACCTGTTAGGGATTGAGGGGCTTTCTGGGATGTGCTTTGGCATATGATTGCTGTAAATAAGTGTGGTTGCTAGCATACACTGATGTAATGGTCACATAAGCCCACTGCTAACACAGTTGTCTTCATGCTACAGATTTAGCCATCGACAGCCATCAATACCGTTAAGCCCTGCACAACTAACGTGCTGTTTCCTATTTAACAACAGGTATTTACACATGTTATATTTGTATTGTATTTTTGTATTTTGTTCACCCAGTATGAAAATGTGATGCAAGGGATTTAGCCATCGACAGCTATCAATATCGTTAAGCCCTGCACAATAACGTGCTGTTTCCTATTTAACAACAGCAACAGAAATAAATTATGCTCAACTGGGACCACTGCCTGATGTGATTTATTAGGACAAAACACAACGCAAGGAGAGTACGATTTACATCTGTTACACCCGCATCAGTAGAACTGTGCGTGTGTGCGTGTGCGTGTGTGTGTGTGTGTGTGTGTGTGCGTGTGTGTGTGTGCGTGTGTGCGTGCGTGCGTGCGTGTGCGTGTGTGCGTGTGTGCGTGTGTGTGTGTGTGTGTGTGCGTGCGTGCGTGTGCGTGTGTGTGCGTGTGTGTGTGCGTGCGTGCGTGCGTGTGTGCGTGTGTGCGTGCGTGTGTGCGTGCGTGCGCGCGTGTGCGCGTGCGTGTGCGTCTGTGTGCGTGTGCGTGTGTGCGTGTGCGCGTGTGTGTGTGCGTGTGTCTGTGTGTGTGTGTGTGTGTGTGTGTGTGTGTGTGTGTGTGTGTGTGTGTGTGTGTACTAGGAAGGCAACATAAGCACCGGGGGCATCCCAGCACTTCCCCCCAACTGTCTCAGCCCTCAGGCCTAGCTTAGCTTCCTGTGGTGAGACAGACCTACAGTAGCCAGACCAGATACCCCACACTGAAACACTGCTGATGAAACACTTACGCTGAGTCACAAATGGCACCCTACAGTATTCCCTATATAGTACACTACTTTTAACCAGGGCCCTTAGGGATTTGGTTAAAATAAATAGACTATGTTTGGAATAATGTGCCATTTGAGACTGTGTGATCATAGCCCAACCTCTGGGTAAAAACCCTCGCAGTAGAAGTCTACAAGTTTTCATAAAGAGTAGGAGTGCTGATTTAGGATCATTTTTGTCTTTTATATCACAATGAACAAGATTACATTGACAGGGGGGGGACTGATCCTAGATCAGCAGTCCTACTCTGAGATGCTTGATACATCCAGCAATTGGATCTCTTCAGGTCTCATGGAAAAGGCAAAGAATGTATCAACATAAACAATATACAGTTTCTTCTATATGAATTCAAAACTTGATTTACTTCTGTAAACATAGTGTCAGTCCTCAAGGACTTTAGCTGGAGAATAACGATACAATGTCTCCATCTAGAGGGTCATACAACACTTGCAGGCGCACTGGGGAAAGAGGCTGTTTTATTTGTAGAGGAAGGAGCATACCATTACAACATTCCTAGAATAGACCAATCAGCCCAACACATTATCAATGCTTGTTATTTTTATATTTACTGACAATTTTGAGAAACAAAGTTGGACAACTAGCATTACACTGGGATGATCTCTATGTATCTGTGGCTTCCAATTTGGGTCTTCATTAATTAGCTTCTATGAATGTAAAGAGATAGTATAGCTAATAAAATGAATGATTTGTTTGTTTGTCTTTCTGTTGCTCAACATTTTTATGAATGGGTCACAAATCACAAAGAACATTTCACTACATTCACTACGCTACATTCAGTTGTCACAATAGCGCCTACACTTAGCGACTCCACGGTGTGACACAATGACACTGTCTGTAAAAAATGTCATTTTTTGGGACATTGCCATGTGGTCTCTCTCTCTCTCCTGCTCTCTCTCTCTCTCTCTCTCTCTCTCTCTCTCTCCCTCTCTCTGTCTCCCTGTGTGTGTGTGTGTGTGTGTGTTTCACTCCTTTGATATTTCAGAGTGTATAAATGTCTGCCTATGAGTCTGCCTGTAACAGTATGTGTCTGTTGGCTATAAATACTTATTTTGAGCATCCTTCTGCATTGTCCTCCCCTGTCTATATTCACAACCTAAATGACATTCTCAACCTTTACCACTGCAGCTCCCTCTCTCTCTGTGTCTCTAAGCCTGTATCTAAGCTAACAGCCACATGTGTCTTTTACTAGCACTGATTTAGCTGTTAGCCGGTTTTACTTGCAATGACTATGAAATGTGCTTTTACTCACTTTATTTTAAGTCCCGCTGGATAAGTGTCTGCTAAATGACTAAAATGTAATGCCTGTATTTCACTGAGCCTGAGGACCACAGTGGAGGGTGGAGGCCAAGTGTTTCCTGTGCCTGCCAGGTGTAGGCTACCTCTCCACACTCAAGTCACGTGGGAGGGGCCTGGGCTGCTGGCTTGCTGGCTCCTCTTATTTCCCTGGCAAATGTTGTCACCGCCAGTTCAGTTCCGCTCCCTCCCTCATACCTCCCTCCCTTACTGTCACAGTCTCTTTCCAGAGCAGACTACTAACTCCTCAGAGGATATAAGATACACTAATGGAGGGCCATGGAAGAAGGACCTTTATCGCTCTGTGCCTCTACACTGCACTACTTACTCTCTCAGGTAAGAGGAAGAAGAAACATACGGTGTGTGTCTAGTGTCACTGTGGTCACCTTGTTGGGGATACCAGTGCAGTGGAAAGCTGAAGAGCAGGGATCTTTAGTGGTGTGTCTGAGTATTGGGAATGTCAGATGAAACAGTTATGGTTCATTTTGTTATCTGGGTGTACCTGGTGATTGGTCCATTGCTGACATCTCAGCAATGTTAATTGAATGTCATTTCAAGAGAAATTCATTAAATGTTTTGAAAGTGCAACTAAAAGTAAGGGCCCACATGAACATTGCCCATTATCTTTCATTGGTTTAATCATGATCGAGCCATTAGACTGTATTTGATTTGATCAGTTATTACACGCATAATAGAATGGTACTGTTTAACCCTTGTGTAGTCTTAACATTCTGTATACTACCCTTGTGTAGTCTTAACATTCTGTATACTCCTCTTGTGTAGTCTTAACATTCTGTATACTACCCTTGTGTAGTCTTAACAGTCTGTATACTCCCCTTGTGTAGTCTTAACATTCTGTATACTCCCCTTGTGTAGTCTTAACATTCTGTATACTCCCCTTGTGTAGTCTTAACATTCTGTATACTCCCCTTGTGTAGTCTTAACATTCTGTATACTCCCCTTGTGTAGTCTTAACATTCTGTATACTCCCCTTGTGTAGTCTTAACATTCTGTATACTCCCCTTGTGTAGTCTTAACATTCTGTATACTCCCCTTGTGTAGTCTTAACATTCTGTATACTCCCCTTGTGTAGTCTTAACATTCTGTATACTCCCCTTGTGTAGTCTTAACATTCTGTATACTCCCCTTGTGTAGTCTTAACATTCTGTATACTCCCCTTGTGTAGTCTTAACATTCTGTATACTCCCCTTGTGTAGTCTTAACATTCTGTATACTCCCCTTGTGTAGTCTTAACAGTCTGTATACTCCCCTTGTGTAGTCTTAACATTCTGTATACTCCCCTTGTGTAGTCTTAACATTCTGTATACTCCCCTTGTGTAGTCTTAACATTCTGTATACTCCCCTTGTGTAGTCTTAACATTCTGTACACTCCCCTTGTCCTAAGGGTTAAAAATGACCCGCCTTCACTAAACACCTAAAATAAAGCAGCTTATTTGAATTTTAAATCCCAAATCTATTTTTCATGAAGAAACAACCTGTCAATCATCACAAACTTTGTGAATATGTGGGTTTTCCCTCTACACAATGCAGAAAGACATTTAATCAGTGGACACCACTTGTTTTTATTACACACCTGTCATAATTGTTTTCTTTACTAAAGTAGAGGTTTAGTATTACTTTATTATTATTACTAAAGGTACTGCATAGGTGTAAACATACATTTTTTTAGCAAGAGACACCACTTGTATAGCCTAAGAAAGTAGCAGAAATGTGCAGAAAGTAGTTTTGAATTCATTTTATTGAAGGAAAACAATAACAGTCTTGAACATTTTTGGCAACATAGTGATATATTCTTATATACTGTACAATGAGGAATTCAACCACAAAATACTAGTCTTCTCCCATTGTTTTAACCATTGCCCCCACCCACAAGGTGTATAAACAACAACATTAAATATGAATAAAATAAGATAATAGATACAAAACAAAAATGTGAAGAACATAAATCAATCAACTCAAATTAGCACATGTAGGACAGTATGCAAGAGTGTGTGCATGGACTTTACAGATGTATTTCTCACATATTGATACACAATCACAGCCTTTTATTTGTCACATACAGTGCCTTCCGAAAGTATTCGGCCCCCTTGAACTTTGCGACCTTTTGCCACATTTCAGGCTTCAAACATAAAGATATAAAACTGTATTTTTTTGTGAAGAATCAACAACAAGTGGGACACAATCATGAATTGGAACGACATTTATTGGATATTTCAAACTTTTTAACAAATCAAAAACTGAAAAATTGGGCGTGCAAAATTATTCAGCCCCCTTAAGTTAATATTTTGTAGCGCCACCTTTTGCTGCGATTACAGCTGTAAGTCGCTTGGGGTATGTCTCTATCAGTTTTGCACATCGAGAGACTGACATTTTTTCCCATTCCTCCTTGCAAAACAGCTCGAGCTCAGTGAGGTTGGATGGAGCATTTGTGAACAGCAGTTTTCAGTTCTTTCCACAGATTCTCGATTGGATTCAGGTCTGGACTTTGACTTGGCCATTCTAACACCTGGATATGTTTATTTTTGAACCATTCCATTGTAGATTATGCTTTATGTTTTGGATCATTGTCTTGTTGGAAGACAAATCTCCGTCCCAGTCTCAGGTCTTTTGCAGACTCCATCAGGTTTTCTTCCAGAATGGTCCTGTATTTGGCTCCATCCATCTTCCCATCAATTTTAACCATCTTCCCTGTCCCTGCTGAAGAAAAGCAGGCCCAAACCATGATGCTGCCACCACCATGTTTGACAGTGGGGATGTTGTGTTCAGGGTGATGAGCTGTGTTGCTTTTACGCCAAACATAACGTTTTGCATTGTTGCCAAAAAGTTACATTTTGGTTTCATCTGACCAGAGCACCTTCTTCCACATGTTTGGTGTGTCTCCCAGGTGGCTTGTGGCAAACTTTAAACGACACTTTTTATGGATATCTTTAAGAAATGGCTTTCTTCTTGCCACTCTTCCATAAAGGCCAGATTTGTGCAATATAGTGACTGCTTTTGGTGACAAGCCGAATTTCTTCAGCCTCCTGAGGTTGAAGAGGCGCTGCTGCGCCTTCTTCACGATGCTGTCTGTGTGGGTGGACCAATTCAGTTTGTCTGTGATGTGTACGCCGAGGAACTTAAAACTTTCTACCCTCTCCACTACTGTTCCATCGATGTGGATAGGGGGGTGTTCCCTCTAACTGTGCCAACCATTGTGATCCTCCTCTTCAGGAGCTGCTGGCTGAGTTCAATCAGTAGCACACAATCTAAATGTCTCATTGTGTGTGTGTGTGTGTGTGTGTGTGTCTTTGTGGTTTCTGTGGTGTGTAAATTATTTTAGAACTGCCTGATCAAAAATGACCCTAAGACAATCTTTGTACCCTGGTGGTGTACATCTGTCATGGAAATATGAACAAAGGCGATGTTTCACTTTTAATATTGGGGTCTCTCTAGTAAAAAAAATATCATTTAGACATTTTCTCTGCTTTTAAACATAGTGGCGGGTCATTTTAACCCGTAAGACAACACAATAATTAATCATAGTGTAATAGGACAGGAATACTCTTATGCATGTGTTCATGCATGTCAGTATTGGTCCGTGTTGAGTCTATGGAAATCAGACATCTACGTAAACATATCTGACCAAATTACATGTGATTTCAGTTCTGGGTTAACTGAGATTAATCCTATGGTGGTTGACTAAGTTGTTGCTACGTTGTTATGTCACATTGCAGTAGCTACCAATATTTATGATCTGATTCCCATGTTTCATATACTTTATGCTGGCTTTTAGTGGTTGTAACAAGGGTTTTTTAGCATTTCTATTTCTGGTTCAGACAGTCAGACTTTAGACAGTCAGAAGATGGAGGAAAGACACCTGGAAAGAGTTCATCAACCACGCCTCTGCTGACTCGTCACGAGATGGGACCAGAAATAGGACCGGGCATTTCTATCACACTGATCCATTTATTTCCTGAAGTCTCCCAAAATGGCATTTCTTTTTCACTCTAGGCCCCCGTTATTTGCCAAATAATTATTATGATGGGTCAGTCCATCTTGCATTTTCCAGTATTGCCCCATGGCCAATCCTTCCCTGATGATCATAATAGATGTCTAATCTCACATGACTAGATAAGCTCACCACCGATGTCCTAACACAACACTGGAGCTCACTTCTAAGAATGTGTTTGTATTGGAGCTCACTTCTAAGAATGTGTTCATATCGGAGCTCACTTCTAAGAATGTGTTCATATCGGAGCTCACTTCTAAGAATGTGTTTTGTATTGGAGCTCACTTCTAAGAATGTGTTTGTATTGGAGCTCACTTCTAAGAATGTGTTTTGTATTGGAGCTCACTTCTAAGAATGTGTTTGTATCGGAGCTCACTTCTAAGAATGTGTTTGTATCGGAGCTCACTTCTAAGAATGTGTTTTGTAGTGGAGCTCACTTCTAAGAATGTGTTTTGTATTGGAGCTCACTTCTAAGAATGTGTTTGTATTGGAGCTCACTTCTAAGAATGTGTTTTGTATTGGAGCTCACTTCTAAGAATGTGTTTGTATTGGAGCTCACTTCTAAGAATGTGTTTTGTATCGGAGCTCACTTCTAAGAATGTGTTTGTATCGGAGCTCACTTCTAAGAATGTGTTTTGTATTGGAGCTCACTTCTAAGAATGTGTTTTGTATTGGAGCTCACTTCTAAGAATGTGTTTTGTATTGGAGCTCACTTCTAAGAATGTGTTTGTATTGGAGCTCACTTCTAAGAATGTGTTTGTATTGGAGCTCACTTCTAAGAATGTGTTCATATTGGAGCTCACTTCTAAGAATGTGTTTGTATTGGAGCTCACTTCTAAGAATGTGTTTTGTATTGGAGCTCACTTCTAAGAATGTGTTTTGTATTGGAGCTCACTTCTAAGAATGTGTTTGTATTGGAGCTCACTTCTAAGAATGTGTTTTGTATTGGAGCTCACTTCTAAGAATGTGTTTGGGATCGGAGGTCACTTCTAAGAATGTGTTTTGTATTGGAGCTCACTTCTAAGAATGTGTTTTGTATTGGAGCTCTCTTCTAAGAATGTGTTTTGTATTGGAGCTCACTTCTAAGAATGTGTTCTGTATTGGAGCTCACTTCTAAAAATGTGTTTGTATTGGAGCTCACTTCTAAGAATGTGTTTTGTATTGGAGCTCACTTCTAAGAATGTGTTTGTATTGGAGCTCACTTCTAAGAATGTGTTTTGTATTGGAGCTCACTTCTAAGAATGTGTTCATATCGGAGCTCACTTCGAAGAATGTGTTTGTAATGGAGCTCATTTCTAAGAATGTGTTTTGTATTGGAGCTCACTTCTAAGAATGTGTTTTGTATTGGAGCTCACTTCTAAGAATGTGTTTGTATCGGAGCTCACTTCTAAGAATGTGTTTGTATCGGAGCTCACTTCTAAGAATGTGTTCTTATCGGAGCTCACTTCTAAGAATGTGTTTGTATTGGATCTCACTTCTAAGAATGTGTTTGTATCGGAGCTCACTTCTAAGAATGTGTTTGTATTGGATCTCACTTCTAAGAATGTGTTTGTATCGGAGCTCACTTCTAAGAATGTGTTTGTATTGGATCTCACTTCTAAGAATGTGTTTGTATTGGAGCTCACTTCTAAGAATGTGTTTGTATTGGATCTCACTTCTAAGAATGTGTTTGTATCGGAGCTCACTTCTAAGAATTAGTTTTGTATTGGAGCTCACTTCTAAGAATGTGTTTGTATCGGAGCTCACTTCTAAGAATGTGTTTGTATCGGAGCTCACTTCTAAGAATGTGTTTTGTATTGGAGCTCACTTCTAAGAATGTGTTTTGTATTGGAGCTCACTTCTAAGAATGTGTTTGTATTGGAGCTCACTTCTAAGAATGTGTTTTGTATTGGAGCTCACTTCTAAGAATGTGTTTGTATCGGAGCTCACTTCTAAGAATGTGTTTGTATCGGAGCTCACTTCTAAGAATGTGTTTTGTATTGGAGCTCACTTCTAAGAATGTGTTTTGTATAGGAGCTCACTTCTAAGAATGTGTTTTGTATTGGAGCTCACTTCTAAGAATGTGTTTTGTATTGGAGCTCACTTCTAAGAATGTGTTTGTATCGGAGCCCACTTCTAAGAATGTGTTTGTATCGGAGCTCACTTCTAAGAATGTGTTTTGTATTGGAGCTCACTTCTAAGAATGTGTTTTGTATTGGAGCTCACTTCTAAGAATGTGTTTGTATTGGAGCTCACTTCTAAGAATGTGTTTGTATTGGAGCTCACTTCTAAGAATGTGTTTTGTATTGGAGCTCACTTCTAAGAATGTGTTCATATTGGAGCTCACTTCTAAGAATGTGTTTGTATTGGATCTCACTTCTAAGAATGTGTTTTGTATTGGAGCTCACTTCTAAGAATGTGTTTTGTATTGGAGCTCACTTCTAAGAATGTGTTTGTATCGGAGCTCACTTCTAAGAATGTGTTTGTATCGGAGCTCACTTCTAAGAATGTGTTTGTATCGGAGCTCACTTCTAAGAATGTGTTTGTATCGGAGCTCACTTCTAAGAATGTGTTTTGTATTGGAGCTCACTTCTAAGAATGTGTTTGTATCGGAGCTCACTTCTAAGAATGTGTTTTGTATTGGAGCTCACTTCTAAGAATGTGTTTTGTATTGGAGCTCACTTCTAAGAATGTGTTTGTATTGGAGCTCACTTCTAAGAATGTGTTTTGTATTGGAGCTCACTTCTAGGAATGTGTTCGTATTGGAGCTCACTTCTAAGAATGTGTTTTGTATTGGAGCTCACTTCTAAGAATGTGTTCATATTGGAGCTCACTTCTAAGAATGTGTTTGTATTGGAGCTCACTTCTAAGAATGTGTTTTGTATTGGAGCTCACTTCTAAGAATGTGTTTTGTATTGGAGCTCACTTCTAAGAATGTGTATCGGAGCTCACTTCTAAGAATGTGTTTGTATCGGAGCTCACTTCTAAGAATGTGTTCTTATCGGAGCTCACTTCTAAGAATGTGTTTGTATTGGAGCTCACTTCTAAGAATGTGTTTTGTATCGGAGCTCACTTCTAAGAATGTGTTTTGTATTGGAGCTCACTTCTAAGAATGTGTTTTGTATTGGAGCTCACTTCTAAGAATGTGTTTGTATCGGAGCTCACTTCTAAGAATGTGTTTGTATCGGAGCTCACTTCTAAGAATATGTTTTGTATTGGAGCTCACTTCTAAGAATGTGTTTGTATCGGAGCTCACTTCTAAGAATGTGTTTTGTATCGGAGCTCACTTCTAAGAATGTGTTTGTATCGGAGCTCACTTCTAAGAATGTGTTTGTATCGGAGCTCACTTCTAAGAATGTGTTTTGTATCGGAGCTCACTTCTAAGAATGTGTTTTGTATCGGAGCTCACTTCTAAGAATGTGTTTTGTATCGGAGCTCACTTCTAAGAATGTGTTTTGTATCGGAGCTCACTTCTAAGAATGTGTTTGTATCGGAGCTCACTTCTAAGAATGTGTTTTGTATCGGAGCTCATTTCTAAGAATGTGTTTTGTATCGGAGCTCACTTCTAAGAATGTGTTCATATTGGAGCTCACCTCTAAGAATGTGTTTTGTATTGGAGCTCACTTCTAAGAATGTGTTTGTATTCACTTGAGGGGTCTTGTTTATGTAATCAAGGAAGCAGGAGGGGACACTTGAGGGTGGTGCATCAGTAGCATTCAGCTGGCCAATGGTGCTGGTGGCCTTTATTTGGGGTCAACAGGCGGAGTGTGTGTGTTAATAATTATGTGTTTATAAGTGTGTGTGTGTGTGTGTGTACGTGCGTGTGTGCATGTGTGTGTGTGTGACAGTGAAGACATCCCCTCACCTTCTCAGAGTCCATTGCCTCAGTTATCTCCACTGTCACTGTCTCTTATCACCACAACAATCCCAGGCTTGTTTAGTGACAACAGTGGCAGCAGCGGGTTCAGCACACTGTCCTGCTTATTTAACAGACCTTCCCTGGCCTTATGCTGGAATACACAGCCCCGCTGATGGCCTAGCTAGCAGGCCACTTGGAGTGTGACATGGTTGGGGGTAGGCCGTTTGTATTATTTAGGACATAACACCAGGCACACGGTTAATCTATTGTGATGAACAACAGTGGCAGTCAGCAGGGCCTGGACGTCCCCCGGGGGAACTGGACTGACTGGGGAGGATGGAGGGAGAGAGAGAGAGGGAGGAGGGATTGGAGGATGGAAGAGGAAGATGGAGGAAGGGAGGAAATAGGGGGGATGCTTGGATAGAGAGAGAGAGAGGTAGGAGGAGGGAGAGGGTGGGAAGGCGGAAGGAGAGAGGGGAGAGGATGCAGGGAGAGAGAGAGGCAGAAGAAGGGAGAGGGGGAGGGAGATAGACCATAGAGGGCATTGAAAAAGAAAGGGAGAGAAAGTGATAGGGGAGCGGGGGGAGCGAGAGAGAAAGAGGTAGAGAGAGAAGGTGTGGGGGTTTAACCTGTGGACAGCCAACCTGCCTGCTGTTGTTTAATCTGAGCTGGCAACACAACACACACATCACCTACTCCTTTTTAATTCCAATCCTAATTTAGCCGTTGAACATCAGTGTACAATTCTCAGCAGCTAAATCATATAGCTCACAGATGTTCGCTTTAATACCTGTTAGTAGTAATATGATAGGCTTGTCAATGTCTCACAATTACGTATGAATTAGGTTTCAGGACAGAGGTCTGGATAAAGTAAACGGAATGAATGAATAAATAGCATGACACAGATGTGTCAATCATGATGATGATATCGCAGACTCTTTCTGCTTTACGAAGCTCAGCAGGAGGATGAGTCTGCACGTGGTGTAAAATAGACTGCTATGGCTTTCAATTTCATGTTCATGAAAAACTCATTCATTTGTATGTGTGTTCAGGGACTGTATTTATAAAGCATCTCGGAGTGCTGTAGGAGTCCTGATCTAGGTAGTAGGAGTCCTGATCTAGGTAGTAGGAGTCGTGATCTAGGTCGTAGGAGTCCTGATCTAGGTCGTAGGAGTCCTGATCTAGGTCGTAGGAGTCCTGATCTAGGTAGTAGGAGTCCTGATCTAGGTAGTAGGAGTCTTGATCTAGGTTGTAGGAGTCCTGATCTAGGTAGTAGGAGTGCTGATCTAGGTAGTAGGAGTGCTGATCTAGGTAGTAGGAGTCCTGATCTAGGTAGTAGAAGTCCTGATCTAGGTAGTAGGAGTCCTGATCTAGGTAGTGGGAGTCCTGATCTAGGTAGTAGGAGTGCTGATCTAGGTAGGAGTCCTGATCTAGGTAGTAGGAGTGCTGATCTAGGTAGTAGGAGTGCTGATCTAGGTAGTAGTAGTCCTGATCAAGGTAGTAGGAGTGCTGATCTAGGTAGTAGGAGTCCTGATCTAGGTAGTAGGAGTCCTGATCTAGGTAGTAGGAGTGCTGATCTAGGTAGTAGGAGTGCTGATCTAGGTAGTAGGAGTGCTGATCTAGGTCGTAGAAGTGCTGATCTTGGTAGTAGGAGTGCTGATCTAATGTTCTGTCTCACCCCTTCCTCCCCTCTTCTATAATGTCCTGTCTCACCCCTTCCTCCCCTCTTCTATAATGTTCTGTCTCACCCCTTCCTCCCCTCTTCTATAATGTCCTGTCTCACCCCTTCCTCCCCTACTCTATAATGCTCTGTCTCACCCCTTCCTTCCCTCCTCTATAATGCTCTGTCTCACCCCTTCCTTCCCTCCTCTATAATGCTCTGTCTCACCCCTCCCCTACTCTATAATGATCTGTCTCACCCCTTCCTTCCTTCTTCTATAATGCTCTGTCTCACCCCTTCCTTCCTTCTTCTATAATGTTCTGTCTCACCCCTTCCTTCCTTCTTCTATAATGTTCTGTCTCACCCCTTCCTTCCTTCTTCTATAATGTTCTGTCTCACCCCTTCCTTCCTTCTTCTATAATGCTCTGTCTCACCCCTTCCTTCCTTCTTCTATAATGTTCTGTCTCACCCCTCCCCTACTCTATAATGTTCTGTCTCACCCCTCCCCTACTCTATAATGCTCTGTCTCACCCCTTCCTTCCTTCTTCTATAATGTTCTGTCTCACCCCTCCCCTACTCTATAATGTTCTGTCTCACCCCTCCCCTACTCTATAATGTTCTGTCTCACCCCTTCCTCCCCTCCTCTATAATGCTCTGTCTCACCCCTTCCTTCCCTCCTCTATAATGCTCTGTCTCACCCCTTCCTTCCCTCCTCTACAATGCTCTGTCTCACCCCTTCCCTCCTCTATAATGCTCTGTCTCACCCCTTCCTCCCCTCATCTATAATGCTCTGTCTCACCCCTCCCCTACTCTATAATGCTCTGTCTCACCCCTTCCTTCCCTACTCTATAATGCTCTGTCTCACCCCTTCCTCCCCTCCTCTATAATGCTCTGTCTCACCCCTTCCTTCCCTCCTCTATAATGCTCTGTCTCACCCCTTCCTCCCCTCATCTATAATGCTCTGTCTCACCCCTTCCTCCCCTCCTCTATAATGCTCTGTCTCACCCCTTCCTCCCCCCTCTATAATGCTCTCTCTCACCCCTTCCTCCCCTCCTCTATAATGCTCTGTCTCACCCCTTCCTTCCCTCCTCTATAATGCTCTGTCTCACCCCTTCCTCCCCTCATCTATAATGCTCTGTCTCACCCCTTCCTCCCCCCCTCTATAATGCTCTCTCTCACCCCTTCCTCCCCTACTCTATAATGCTCTGTCTCACCCCTTCCTCCCCTCCTCTATAATGCTCTCTCTCAGCCCTTCCTCCCCTACTCTATAATGCTCTCTCTCACCCCTTTCTCCCCTACTCTATAATGCTCTGTCTCACCCCTTCCTTCCTTCTTCTATAATGCTCTGTCTCACCCCTTCCTTCCCTCCTCTATAATGCTCTGTCTCACCCCTTCCTTCCCTCCTCTATAATGCTCTGTCTCACCCCTTCCTCCCCTCATCTATAATGCTCTGTCTCACCCCTTCCTCCCCCCCTCTATAATGCTCTGTCTCACCCCTTCCTCCCCTCCTCTATAATGCTCTGTCTCACCCCTTCCTCCCCACCTCTATAATGCTCTCTCTCACCCCTTCCTCCCCTACTCTATAATGCTCTGTCTCACCCCTTCCTCCCCTCCTCTATAATGCTCTGTCTCACCCCTTCCTTCCTTCTTCTATAATGCTCTGTCTCACCCCTTCCTTCCCTCCTCTATAATGCTCTGTCTCACCCCTTCCTTCCTTCTTCTATAATGCTCTGTCTCACCCCTTCCTTCCCTCCTCTATAATGCTCTGTCTCACCCCTTCCTTCCTTCTTCTATAATGCTCTGTCTCACCCCTTCCTCCCCTCCTTTATAATGCTCTGTCTCACCCCTTCCTTCCTTCTTCTATAATGTTCTGTCTCACCCCTCCCCTACTCTATAATGCTCTGTCTCACCCCTTCCTTCCTTCTTCTATAATGTTCTGTCTCACCCCTCCCCTACTCTATAATGTTCTGTCTCACCCCTCCCCTACTCTATAATGCTCTGTCTCACCCCTTCCTCCCCTCCTCTTTAATGCTCTGTCTCACCCCTTCCTCCCCTACTCTATAATGCTCTGTCTCACCCCTTCCTCCCCTACTCTATAATGTTCTGTCTCACCCCTTCCTCCCCTCCTCTATAATGCTCTGTCTAACCCCTTCCTTCCTTCTTCTATAATGCTCTGTCTCACCCCTTCCTCCCCTCCTCTATAATGCTCTGTCTCACCCCTTCCTCCCCTCCTCTATAATGCTCTGTCTCAACCCTTCCTCCCCTCCTCTATAATGCTCTGTCTCACCCCTTCCTTCCTTCTTCTATAATGCTCTGTCTCACCCCTTCCTTCCTTCTTCTATAATGCTCTGTCTCACCCCTTCCTTCCTTCTTCTATAATGCTCTGTCTCACCCCTTCCTCCCCTCCTCTATAATGCTCTGTCTCACCCCCTTCCTCCCCTCCTCTATAATGCTCTGTCTCACCCCTTCCTCCCCTACTCTATAATGCTCTGTCTCACCCCTTCCTTCCTTCCTCTATAATGCTCTCTCTCACCCCTTCCTCCCCTACTCTATAATGCTCTCTCTCACCCCTTCCTCCCATACTCTATAATGCTCTGTCTCACCCCTCCCCTACTCTATAATGTTCTGTCTCACCCCTCCCCTACTCTATAATGCTCTGTCTCACCCCTTCCTCCCTCCTCTATAATGCTCTGTCTCACGCCTTTCTCCCCTACTCTATAATGCTCTGTCTCACCCCTTCCTCCCCTACTCTATAATGTTCTGTCTCACCCCTTCCTCCCCTCCTCTATAATGCTCTCTCTCAGCCCTTCCTCCCCTACTCTATAATGCTCTGTCTCACCCCTTCCTCCCCTCCTCTATAATGCCTCTCTCTCACCCCTTCCTCCCCTACTCTATAATGCTCTGTCTCACCCCCTTCCTCCCCTCCTCTATAATGCTCTGTCTCACCCCTTCCTTCCTTCTTCTATAATGCTCTTTCTCACCCCTTCCTCCCCTCCGATATAATGCTCTGTCTCACCCCTTCCTTCCTTCTTCCATAATGTTCTGTCTCACACCCCTCCCCTACTCTATAATGCTCTGTCTCAACCCCTTCCTTCCTTCTTCTATAATGTTCTGTCTCACAACCCCTCCCCCCCTACTCTATAATGTTCTGTCTCACCCCTCCCCTACTCTATAATGCTCTGTCTCACCCCTTCCCTCCCCTCCTCTATAATGCTCTGTCTCAACCCCTTCCTCCCCTACTCTATAATGCTCTGTCTCACCCCTTCCTCCCCTACTCTATAATGTTTCTGTCTCAACCCCTTCCTCCCCTCCTCTATAATGCTCTGTCTCACCCCTTCCTTCCTTCTTCTATAATGCTCTGTCTCACCCCTTCCTCCCCTCCTCTATAATGCTCTGTCTCACCCCTTCCTCCCCTCCTCTATAAATGCTCTGTCCTCAACCCTTCCTTCCCTCCTCTATAATGCTCTGTCTCACCCCTTCCTTCCTTCTTCTATAATGCTCTGTCTCACCCCTTCCTTCCTTCTTCTATAATGCTCTGTCTCACCCCTTCCTTCCTTCTTCTATAATGCTCTGTCTCACCCCTTCCTCCCCTCCTCTATAATGCTCTGTCTCACCCCTTCCTCCCCTCCTCTATAATGCTCTGTCTCACCCCTTCCTCCCCTACTCTATAATGCTCTGTCTCACCCCTTCCTTCCTTCCTCTATAATGCTCTCTCTCACCCCTTCCTCCCCTACTCTATAATGCTCTCTCTCACCCCTTCCTCCCATACTCTATAATGCTCTGTCTCACCCCTCCCCTACTCTATAATGTTCTGTCTCACCCCTCCCCTACTCTATAATGCTCTGTCTCACCCCTTCCTCCCCTCCTCTATAATGCTCTGTCTCACCCCTTCCTCCCCTACTCTATAATGCTCTGTCTCACCCCTTCCTCCCCTACTCTATAATGTTCTGTCTCACCCCTTCCTCCCCTCCTCTATAATGCTCTGTCTCACCCCTTCCTTCCTTCTTCTATAATGCTCTGTCTCACCCCTTCCTTCCCTCCTCTATAATGCTCTGTCTCACCCCTTCCTCCCCTCCTCTATAATGCTCTGTCTCACCCCTTCCTCCCCTCCTCTATAATGCTCTTCTCATCAACCCCTTCCTCCCCTCCTCTATAATGCTCTGTCTCACACCCCTTCCTTCCTTCTTCTATAATGCTCTGTCTCACCCCTTCCTTCCCTCCTCTATAATGCTCTGTCTCACCCCTTCCCTCCCCTACTCTATAATGCCCTGTCCTCACACCCCTTCCTCCCCTACTCTATAATGTTCTGTCTCACCCCTTCCTCCCCTCCTCTATAATGCTCTGTCTCACCCCTTCCTTCCTTCTTCTATAATGCTCTGTCTCACCCCTTCCTTCCCTCCTCTATAATGCTCTGTCTCACCCCTTCCTCCCCTCCTCTATAGCTCTGTCTCTCACCCCTTCCTCCCCTCCTCTATAATGCCTGTCTCACCCCTTCCTCCCCTCCTCTATAATGCTCTGTCTCACCCCTTCCTTCCTTCTTCTATAATGCTCTGTCTCACCCCTTCCTTCCCTCCTCTATAATGCTCTGTCTCAACACCCCTTCCTTCCTTCCTTCATTAATGCTCTGTCTCACCCCTTCCTTCCCTCCTCTATAATGCTCTGTCTCAACCCCTTCCTTCCTTCTTCTATAATGCTCTGTCTCACCCCTTCCTCCCCTCCTCTATAATGCTCTGTCTCACCCCTTCCTTCCTTCTTCTATATGCTCTGTCCTCACCCCTTCCTCCCCTCCTCTATAATGCTCTGTCTCACCCCATCCTGCCTTCTTCTATAATGTTCTGTCTCACCCCTCCCTACTCTATAATGTTCTGTCGTCTCACACCCTTCCTCCCCTCCTCTATATGCTCTGTCTCACCCCTTCCTCCCCTACTCTATGCTCTGTCTCACCCCTTCCCCTTCCCCTACGCTATAATGTTCTGTCCACACCCCTTCCTCCCCTCCTCTATAATGCTCTGTCATCACCCCTTCCTTCTTCTATAATGCTCTGTCTCACCCCCTTCCTCCCCTCCTCTGTAATGCTCTGTCTCACCCCTTCCTCCCTTCCTCCCCTACTCTATAATGCTCTGTCTCACCCCTTCTCCCCTACTCTATAATGTTCTGTCTCACCCCTTCCTCCCCTCCTCTATAATGCTCGTCTCACCCCTTCCTTCCTTCTTCTATAATGCTCTGTCTCACCCCTTCCTCCCCTCCTCTATAATGCTCTGTCTCACCCCCTTCCTCCCCTCCTCTATAATGCTCTGTCTCACCCCTTCCTTCCTTCTTCTATAATGCTCTGTCTCACCCCTTCCTCCCCTCCTCTATAATGCTCTGTCTCACCCCTTCCTCCCCTACTCTATAATGTTCTGTCTCACCCCTTCCAACCCCTCCTCTATAATGCTCTGTCTCACTCACTTCCTCCCTACTCTATATGCTCTGTCTCACCCCCTTCCTCCCCTCCTCTATAATGCTCTCTCTCACCCCTTCCTCCCCTACTCTATAATGCTCTCTCTCACCCCTTCCTCCCCCATACTCTATAATGCTCTGTCTCACCCCCTCCCCTACTCTATAATGTTCTGTCTCACCCCTTCCCCTACTCTATAATGCTCTGTCTCACCCCTTCCTCCCCCCTCCTCTAAATGCTCTGTCTCACCCCTTCCTCCCCTACTCTATAATGCTCTGTCTCACCCCTTCCTCCCCTCTCTATAATGTTCTGTCTCACCCCTTCCTCCCTCCTCTATAATGCTCTGTCTCACCCCTTCCTTCCTTCTTCTATAATGCTCTCTGTCTCACCCCTTCCTTCCCTCCTCTATAATGCTCTGTCTCACCCCTTCCTCCCCTCCTCTATAATGCTCTGTCTCACCCCTTCCTCCCCTCCTCTATAATGCTCTGTCTCACCCCTTCTCCCTCCTCTATAATGCTCTGTCTCACCCCTTCCTTCCTTCTTCTATAATGCTCTGTCTCACCCCTTCCTTCCCTCCTCTATAATGCTCTGTCTCACCCCTTCCTTCCCTCTTCTATAATGCTCTGTCTCACCCCTTCCTTCCCTCCTCTATAATGCTCTGTCTCACCCCCCTTCCTTCCTTCTTCTATAATGCTCTGTCTCACCCCTTCCCCCCTCCTCTATAATGCTCTGTCTCACCCCTTCCTTCCTTCTTCTATAATGCTCTGTCTCACCCCTTCCTCCCCTCCTCTATAATGCTCTGTCTCACCCCTTCCTCCTCTTCCTCTATAATGTCTGTCTCACCCCTCCCCTACTCTATAATGCTCTGTCTCACCCCTTCCTCCCCTCCTCTATAATGCTCTGTCTCACCCCTTCCTCCCCTAATCTATAATGCTCTGTCTCACCCCTTCCTTCCCTTCTTCTATAATGCTCTGTCTCACCCCTTCCCCCCTCCTCTATAATGCTCTGTCTCACCCCTCCCCTCCTCTATAATGCTCTGTCTCACCCCTCCTCCCCTACTCTATAATGCTCTGTCTCACCCCTTCCTCCCCTAATCTATAATGCTCTGTCTCACCCCTTCCTTCGTTCTTCTATAATGCTCTGTCTCACCCCTTCCTCCCCTCCTCTATAATGCTCTGTCTCACCCCTTCCTCCCCTCCTCTATAATGCTCTGTCTCACCCCTTCCTTCCTTCTTCTATAATGCTCTGTCTCACTCACCCCTTCCTCCCCTCCTCTATAATGCTCTGTCTCACCCCTTCCTCCCCTCTCTATAATGTTCTGTCTCACCCCTTCCTCTCCCTCCTCTATAATGCTCTGTCTCACCCCTTCCTCCCCTACTCTCTAATGCTCTGTCTCACCCCTTCCTCCCTCCTCTATAATGCTCTGTCTCACCCCTTCCTCCCTCTCTCTATAATGCTCCTCTCACCCCTTCCTCCCATCCTCTATAATGCTCTGTCTCACCCCTCCCCTCCTCTATAATGTTCTGTCTCACCCCTCCCCTACTCTATAATGCTCTGTCTCACCCCTTCCTCCCCTCCTCTATAATGCTCTGTCTCATCCCCCACCTCCCCTACTCTATAATGCTCTGTCTCACCCCTTCCTCCCCTACTCTATAATGTTCTGTCTCACCCCTTCCTCCCCTCCTCTATAATGCTCTGTCTCACCCCTTCTTCCTTCTTCTATAATGCTCTGTCTCACCCCTTCCTTCCCTCCTCTATAATGCTCTGTCTCACCCCTTCCTCCCCTCCTCTATAATGCTCTGTCTCACTCTCTCACCCCTTCTCCCCTCCTCTATAATGCTCTGTCTCACCCCTTCCTCCCTCCTCTATAATGCTCTGTCTCACCCCCTTCCTTCCTTCTCTATAATGCTCTGTCTCACCCCTTCCTTCCCTCCTATATAATGCTCTGTCTCACCCCTCCTTCCTTCTTCTATAATGCTCTGTCTCACCCCTTCCTTCCTTCCTCTATAATGCTCTGTCTCACCCCTTCCTCCCTCCTCTATAATGCTCTGTCTCACCCCTTCCTTCCTTCTCTATAATGCTCTGTCTCACCCCTTCCTCCCCTCCTCTATAATGCTCTGTCTCACCCCTTCCTTCCTTCTTCTATAATGTTCTGTCTCACCCCTCCCCTACTCTATAATGCTCTGTCTCACCCCTTCCTCCCCTCCTCTATAATGCTCTGTCTCACCCCTTCCTCCCCTACTCTATAATGCTCTGTCTCACCCCTTCCTCCCCTACTCTATAATGCTCTGTCTCACCCCTTCCTCCCCTCCTCTATAATGCTCTGTCTCACCCCTTCCTTCCTTCTTCTCTAATGCTCTGTCTTACCCCTTCCTCCCCTCCTCTGTAATGCTCTGTCTCACCCCTTCCTCCCCTACTCTATAATGCTCGTCTCTCACCCCTCCTCCCCTACTCTATAATGTCTGTCTCACCCCTTCCTCCCTCCTCTATAATGCTCTGTCTCATCCCTTCCTCCCCTCCTCTATAATGCTCTGTCTCACCCCTTCCTCCCCTCCTCTATAATGCTCTGTCTCACCCTTCCTTCCTTCTTCTATAATGTTCTCTGTCTCACCCCCTCCCTACTCTATAATGCTCTGTCTCACCCCTTCCTCCCCTCCTCTATAATGCTCTGTCTCACCCCTTCCTCCCCTACTCTATAATGCTCTGTCTCACCCCTTCCTCCCCTACTCTATAATGTTCTGTCTCACCCCTTCCTCCCCTCCTCTATAATGCTCTGTCTCACCCCTTCCTCTTCTATAATGCTCTGTCTCACCCCTTCCTCCCCTCCTCTTAATGCTCTGTCTCACCCTTCCTCCCCTACTCTATAATGCTCTGTCTCACCCCTTCCTCCCCTACTCTATAATGTCTGTCTCACCCCTTCCTCCCCTCCTCTATAATGCTCTGTCTCACCCCTTCCTTCCTTCTTCTATAATGCTGCTCTGTCTCACCCCTTCCTCCCCTCCTCTATAATGCTCTGTCTCACCCCTTCCTCCCCTCCTCTATAATGCTCTGTCTCACCCCTTCCTCCTTCTTCTATAATGCTCTGTCTCACCCCTTCCTCCCTCCTCTATAATGCTCTGTCTCACCCCTTCCTCCCCTACTCTATAATGTTCTGTCTCACCCCTTCCTCCCCTCCTCTATAATGCTCTGTCTCACCCCTTCCTCCCTCTACTCTATAATGCTCTGTCTCACCCCCCTTCCTCCCCTCCTCTATAATAATCTCTCTCTCACCCCTTCCCCCCTCCTCTATAATGCTCTCTCTCACCCCTTCCTCCCTACTCTATAATGCTCTGTCTCACCCCTCCCCTCCTCTATAATGCTCTGTCTCTCACCCCTCCCTCCTCTATAATGCTCTGTCTCACCCCTTCCTCCCCTCCTCTATAATGCTCTGTCTCACCCCTTCCTCCCCTCTCTATAATGCTCTGTCTCACCCCTTCCTCCCTCCTCTATAATGTTCTGTCTCACCCCTTCCTCCCCTCCTCTATAATGCTCTGTCTCACCCCTTCCTTCCTTCTTCTATAATGCTCTGTCTCACCCTCTCCTTCACCCCTTCCTTCCCCTCCTCTATAATGCTCTGTCTCACCCCTTCCTCCCCTCCTCTATAATGCTCTGTTCACCCATTCCTCCTTCCTCCCCTCCTCTATAATGCTCTGTCTCACCCTTCCTCCTCCCCTCCTCTATAATGCTCTGTCTCATCCCCCTTCCTTCTTCTTCTATAATGCTCTGTGTCACCCCTTCCTTCCCTCCTATATAATGCTCTGTCTCACCCCTTCCTTCCTTCTCCTCTTCTCTATGCTCTGTCTCACCCCTTCCTTCCCTCCTCTATAATGCTCTGTCTCACCCCTTCCTTCCTTCTTCTATAATGCTCTGTCTCACCCCTTCCTCCCCTCCTCTATAATGCTCTGTCTCACCCTTCCTTCCTCTTCTATAATGCTCTGTCTCACCCCTTCCTCCCCTCCTCTATAATGCTCTGTCTCACCCCTTCCTTCCTTCTTCTATATGTTCTGNTTCCTTCCTTCTTATAATGCTCTGTCTCACCCCTTCCTTCCCCTCCACTATAATGCTCTGTCTCACCCCTTCCTCCCTCTATCTATAATGCTCTGTCTCACCCCTTCCTTCCCTACTCTATAATGCTCTGTCTCCACCCCTCCTTCCCTCCTCTATAATGCTCTGTCTCACCCCTTCCTCCCCTCCTCTATAATGCTCTGTCTCACCCCTTCCTCCCTCCTCTATAATGCTCTGTCTCACCCCTTCCTCCCCTCCTCTATAATGCTCTGTCTCACCCCTTCCTTCCTTCTCTATAATGCTCTGTCTCACCCCTTCCTTCCCTCTTCTATAATGCTCTGTCTCACCCCTTCCTCCTCTCCTCTATAATGCTCTGTCTCACACCCTTCCTCCCTACTCTATAATGCTCTGTCTCGTCTCACCCTCCTCCCCCTCCTCTATAATGCTCTGTCTCACCCCTTCCTCCCCTCCTCTATAATGCTCTGTCTCACCCCTTCCTCCCCTCCTCTATAATCCTCTGTCTGTCTCACCCCTTCCTCCCCTACTCTATATGCTCTGTCTCACCCCTCCCCCCTCCTCTATAATGCTCTGTCTCACCCCCTTCCCCCCTCCTCATATAATGCTCTGTCTCACCCCCCTTCCCTCCCCTCCTCTATAATGCTCTGTCTCACCCCTTCCTCCCCTCCTCTATAATGCTCTGTCTCACCCCTTCCTCCCCTCCTCTATAATGCTCTGTCTCACCCCTTCCTCCCCTCCTCTATAATCCTCTGTCTCGTCTCACCCCTCCTCCCCTCCTCTATAATGCTCTGTCTCACCCTTCCTTCCCTCCTCTATAATGCTCTGTCTCACCCTTCCTTCCCTCTCTATAATGCTCTGTCTCACCCCCTCCTCCCCTCCTCTATAATGCTCTGTCTCACCCCTTCCTCCCCTCCTCTATAATGCTCTGTCTCACCCCTTCCTTCCTTCTTCTATAATGCTCTGTCTCACCCCTTCCTTCCTCCTCTATAATGCTCTGTCTCGTCTCACCAACCCCCTTCCTCCCTCCTCTATAATGCTCTGTCTCACCCCTTCCTCCCCTCCTCTAATGCTCTCTCTCACACCCCTTCCTCCCCTCCTCTATAATGCTCTGTCTCACCCCTTCCTCCCTCCTCTATATGCTCTGTCTCACCCCTTCCTTCCTTATCTATAATGCTCTGTCTCACCCCTTCCTTCCCTCCTCTATAATGCTCTGTCTCGTCTCACCCTTCCTCCTCTCATCTATAATGCTCTGTCTCACCCCTTCCTTCCTTCTTCTATAATGCTCTGTCTCACCCCTTCCTTCCCTACTCTATAATGCTCTGTCTCACCCCTACCTTCCTTCTTCTATATATGCTCTGTCTCACCCCTTCCTCCCTCCTCTATAATGCTCTGTCTCACCCCTTCCTTCCTTCTTCTATAATGCTCTGTCTCACCCCTTCCTTCCTTCTTCTATAATGCTCTGTGTCTCACCCCTTCCTTCCTTCTATCTATATGCTCTGTCTCACCCCTTCCTCCTCCTCTATAATGCTCTCTCTCACCCCTTCTTCCCTCATCTATAATGCTCTGTCTCACCCCTTCCTCCCCTCCTCTATAATGCTCTGTCTCATCCCTTCCTTCCCTCCTCTATAATGCTCTGTCTCACCCCTTCCTTCCTCTCTATAATGCTCTGTCTCACCCCTTCCTCCCCTCCTCTATAATGTTCTGTCTCACCCCTCCTACTCTATAATGCTCTGTCTCACCCCTTCCTCCCCCCTCTATAATGCTCTGTCTCACCCCTTCCTTCCCTCCTCTATAATGCTCTGTCTCACCCCTTCCTTCCCTCCTCTATAATGCTCTGTCTCACCCCTTCCTTCCCTCCTCTATAATGTCTCTGTCTCACCCCTTCCTTCCCTCCTCTATAATGCTCTGTCTCACCCCTTCCTTCCCTCCTCTATAATGCTCTGTCTCACCCCTTCCTTCCCTCCTCTATAATGCTCTGTCTCACCCCTTCCTCCTCCTCTATAATGCTCTGTCTCACCCCTTCCTTCCCTCCTATAATGCTTCTGTCTCACCCCTTCCTTCTACCTATAATGCTCTGTCTCACCCCTTCCTTCCCTCCTCTATAATGCTCTGTCTCACCCTTCCTCCCCTCCTCTATAATGCTCTGTCTCACCCCTTCCTTCCTCCTCTATAATGCTCTGTCTCATCCCTTCCTCCCCTCCTCTATAATGCTCTGTCTCACCCCTTCCTTCCCTCCTCTATAATGCTCTGTCTCACCCCTTCCTTCCTCCTCTAATGCTCTGTCTCACCCCTTCCTCCCTCCTCTATAATGCTCTGTCTCACCCTTCCTTCCCTCCTCTATAATGCTCTGTCTCACCCTTCCTTCCTCCTCTATAATGCTCTGTCTCACCCCTTCCTCCCTCCTCTATAATGCTCTGTCTCACCCCTTCCTTCCCTCCTCTATAATGCTCTGTCTCACCCTCTTCCCTCCTCTATAATGCTCTGTCTCACCCCTTCCTTCCCTCCTCTATAATGCTCTGTCTCACCCCTTCCTCCCTCCTCTATAATGCTCTGTCTCACACCCCTTCCTCCCCTCCTCTATAATGCTCTGTCTCACCCCTTCCTCCCCTCCTCTATAATGCTCTGTCTCACCCCTTCCTTCCTTCTTCTATAATGCTCTGTCTCACCCCTTCCTTCCCTCTTCTATAATGCTCTGTCTCACCCCTTCCTCCCTCCTCTATAATGCTCTGTCTCACCCCTTCCTCCCCTACTCTATAATCTCTGTCTCGTCTCACCCCTTCCTCCCTCCTCTATAATGCTCTGTCTCACCCCTCCTCCCCTCCTCTATAATGCTCTGTCTCACCCCTTCCTCCCTCCTCTATAATGCCTCTGTCTCACCCCTTCCTCCCCTACTCTATAATGCTCTGTCTCACCCCTTCCTCCCCTCCTCTATAATGCTCTGTCTCACCCCTTCCTCCCCTCCTCTATAATGCTCTGTCTCACCCCTTCCTTCCCTTCTTCTAATAATGCTCTGTCTCAATCCCTTCCTTCCTCCTCTATAATATGCTCTGTCTGCAACCCCTTCCCTCCTCCTTCCCTCCTATATGCTCTGTCCTCACCCCTTCCTCCTCCCTCCTCTATAATGCTTCTGGATCTACCCCTTCACTCCGTCTTCTATAATGCTCTGTCTCACACCTTCCTTCCCTCTTCTATAATCCTCTCGCGTCTCACACCTCATTCCTTCGCCGTCTCGATAGAATGCTCTGTCTAAAACCCCTATCCTTCCCTCTTCTATAATGCTTCTGTCTCATCACCCCTTCCTTCCTCCTCTATAATACATGGCTCTTGTCTCACCCCGTTCCCTTCCTTCTATCTATAATGCTCTGTCTCACCCCTGTCTCCCCGCCCGTCTTAAATGCTCTGTCTCACCCCCTTCCTTCCTTCTTCTATAATGTTCCTGTCTCACCCCTCCCCTACTCTATAATGCTCTGTCCTCACCCCTTCCTTCCCCCCTACTCTATAATGCTCTTCTCACCCCTTCCTACCCTAATCTTAATAATGCTCTGTCTCATCACCCCTTCCCTTCGTTCTTCTATAAGCTCTGTGCTCACCCCTTCCTCCCCTCCCTCTATAATGCTTCTGTCTCAACCCCTCCCCTCCTCTATAATGCTCTGTCTCACTCCCCTGTCCTCCCTTCCTCCCCTACTCTATAGATGCTCTGATCCCCTCACCCCTTCCCTCGCCCTAATCTATAATGCTCCTGTCCTCACCCCTTCCTTCGTTCTTCTATAAATGCTCTGTCTCACCCCTTCCTCCCCCTCCTCTATATATGCTCTGTCTCACCCCCTTCCTCCCCTCCTCTATAATGCTCTGTCTCACCCCTTCCTTCCTTCTTCTATAATGCTCTGTCTCACCCCTTCCTCCCCTCCTCTATAATGCTCTGTCTCAACCCCTTCCTCCCCTACTCTATAATGTTCTGTCTCACCCCTTCCTCCCCCTCCTCTATAATGCTCTGTCTCACCCCTTCCTCCCCTACTCTATAATGCTCTGTCTCACCCCTTCCTCCCCTCCTCTATAATGCTCTCTCTCACCCCTTCCTCCCCTACTCTATAATGCTCTCTCTCACCCCTCCCTCCATACTCTATAATGCTCTGTCTCACCCCTCCCCTACTCTATAATGTTCTGTCTCACCCCTCCCCTACTCTATAATGCTCTGTCTCACCCCTTCCTCCCCTCCTCTATAATGCTCTGTCTCACCCCAACCTCCCCTACTCTATAATGCTCTGTCTCACCCCTTCCTCCCCTACTCTATAATGTTCTGTCTCACCCCTTCCTCCCCTCCTCTATAATGCTCTGTCTCACCCCTTCCTTCCTTCTTCTATAATGCTCTGTCTCACCCCTTCCTTCCCTCCTCTATAATGCTCTGTCTCACCCCTTCCTCCCCTCCTCTATAATGCTCTGTCTCACCCCTTCCTCCCCTCCTCTATAATGCTCTGTCTCACCCCTTCCTCCCCTCCTCTATAATGCTCTGTCTCACCCCTTCCTTCCTTCTTCTATAATGCTCTGTCTCACCCCTTCCTTCCCTCCTATATAATGCTCTGTATCACCCCTTCCTTCCTTCTTCTATAATGCTCTGTCTCACCCCTTCCTTCCTTCTTCTATAATGCTCTGTCTCACCCCTTCCTCCCCTCCTCTATAATGCTCTGTCTCACCCCTTCCTTCCTTCTTCTATAATGCTCTGTCTCACCCCTTCCTCCCCTCCTCTATAATGCTCTGTCTCACCCCTTCCTTCCTTCTTCTATAATGTTCTGTCTCACCCCTCCCCTACTCTATAATGTTCTGTCTCACCCCTTCCTCCCCTCCTCTATAATGCTCTGTCTCACCCCTTCCTCCCCTACTCTATAATGCTCTGTCTCACCCCTTCCTCCCCTACTCTATAATGTTATGTCTCACCCCTTCCTCCCCTCCTCTATAATGCTCTGTCTCACCCCTTCCTTCCTTCTTCTCTAATGCTCTGTCTTACCCCTTCCTCCCCTCCTCTGTAATGCTCTGTCTCACCCCTTCCTCCCCTACTCTATAATGCTCTGTCTCACCCCTTCCTCCCCTACTCTATAATGTTCTGTCTCACCCCTTCCTCCCCTCCTCTATAATGCTCTGTCTCATCCCTTCCTCCCCTCCTCTATAATGCTCTGTCTCACCCCTTCCTCCCCTCCTCTATAATGCTCTGTCTCACCCCTTCCTTCCTTCTTCTATAATGTTCTGTCTCACCCCTCCCCTACTCTATAATGTTCTGTCTCACCCCCTTCCTCCCCTCCTCTATAATGCTCTGTCTCACCCCTTCCTCCCCTACTCTATAATGCTCTGTCTCACCCCTTCCTCCCCTACTCTATAATGTTCTGTCTCACCCCTTCCTCCCCTCCTCTATAATGCTCTGTCTCACCCCTTCCTTCTTCTATAATGCTCTGTCTCACCCCTTCCTCCCCTCCTCTGTAATGCTCTGTCTCACCCCTTCCTCCCCTACTCTATAATGCTCTGTCTCACCCCTTCCTCCCCTACTCTATAATGTTCTGTCTCACCCCTTCCTCCCCTCCTCTATAATGCTCTGTCTCACCCCTTCCTTCCTTCTTCTATAATGCTCTGTCTCACCCCTTCCTCCCCTCCTCTATAATGCTCTGTCTCACCCCTTCCTCCCCTCCTCTATAATGCTCTGTCTCACCCCTTCCTTCCTTCTTCTATAATGCTCTGTCTCACCCCTTCCTCCCCTCCTCTATAATGCTCTGTCTCACCCCTTCCTCCCCTACTCTATAATGTTCTGTCTCACCCCTTCCTCCCCTCCTCTATAATGCTCTGTCTCACCCCTTCCTCCCCTACTCTATAATGCTCTGTCTCACCCCTTCCTCCCCTCCTCTATAATGCTCTCTCTCACCCCTTCCTCCCCTACTCTATAATGCTCTCTCTCACCCCTTCCTCCCATACTCTATAATGCTCTGTCTCACCCCTCCCCTACTCTATAATGTTCTGTCTCACCCCCTCCCCTACTCTATAATGCTCTGTCTCACCCCTTCCTCCCCTCCTCTATAATGCTCTGTCTCACCCCTTCCTCCCCTACTCTATAATGCTCTGTCTCACCCCTTCCTCCCCTACTCTATAATGTTCTGTCTCACCCCTTCCTCCCCTCCTCTATAATGCTCTGTCTCACCCCTTCCTTCCTTCTTCTATAATGCTCTGTCTCACCCCTTCCTTCCCTCCTCTATAATGCTCTGTCTCAACCCCTTCCTCCCCTCCTCTATAATGCTCTGTCTCACCCATTCCTCCCCTCCTCTATAATGCTCTGTCTCACCCCTTCCTCCCCTCCTCTATAATGCTCTGTCTCACCCCTTCCTTCCTTCTTCTATAATGCTCTGTGTCACCCCTTCCTTCCCTCCTATATAATGCTCTGTCTCACCCCTTCCTTCCTTCTTCTATAATGCTCTGTCTCACCCCTTCCTTCCCTCCTCTATAATGCTCTGTCTCACCCCTTCCTTCCTTCTTCTATAATGCTCTGTCTCACCCCTTCCTCCCCTCCTCTATAATGCTCTGTCTCACCCCTTCCTTCCTTCTTCTATAATGCTCTGTCTCACCCCTTCCTCCCCTCCTCTATAATGCTCTGTCTCACCCCTTCCTTCCTTCTTCTATAATGTTCTGTCTCACCCCCTCCCCTACTCTATAATGTTCTGTCTCACCCCTTCCTCCCCTCCTCTATAATGCTCTGTCTCACCCCTTCCTCCCCTACTCTATAATGCTCTGTCTCACCCCTTCCTCCCCTACTCTATAATGTTATGTCTCACCCCTTCCTCCCCTCCTCTATAATGCTCTGTCTCACCCCTTCCTTCCTTCTTCTATAATGCTCTGTCTTACCCCTTCCTCCCCTCCTCTGTAATGCTCTGTCTCACCCCTTCCTCCCCTACTCTATAATGATCTGTCTCACCCCTTCCTCCCCCTACTCTATAATGCTCTGTCTCACCCCTTCCTCCCCTCCTCTATAATGCTCTGTCTCACCCCTTCCTTCCTTCTTCTATAATGTTCTGTCTCACCCCTCCCCTACTCTATAATGTTCTGTCTCACCCCTTCCTTCCTTCTTCTATAATGCTCTGTCTTACCCCTTCCTCCCCTCCTCTGTAATGCTCTGTCTCACCCCTTCCTCCCCTACTCTATAATGCTCTGTCTCACCCCTTCCTCCCCTACTCTATAATGTTCTGTCTCACCCCTTCCTCCCCTCCTCTATAATGCTCTGTCTCACCCCTTCCTTCCTTCTTCTATAATGCTCTGTCTCACCCCTTCCTCCCCTCCTCTATAATGCTCTGTCTCACCCCTTCCTCCCCTCCTCTATAATGCTCTATCTCACCCCTTCCTTCCTTCTTCTATAATGCTCTGTCTCACCCCTTCCTCCCCTCCTCTATAATGCTCTGTCTCACCCTTCCTCCCCTACTCTATAATGTTCTGTCTCAGCCCTTCCTCCCCTCCTCTATAATGCTCTGTCTCACCCCTCCCTTCCTTCTTCTATAATGCTCTGTCTCACCCCTTCCTCCCCTCCTCTATAATGCTCTGTCTCACCCCTTCCTCCCCTTCTCTATAATGCTCTGTCTCACCCCTTCCTCCCCTCTTCTATAATGCTCTGTCTCACCCCTTCCTCCCCTCCTCTATAATGCTCTGTCTCACCCCTTCCTCCCCTCCTCTATAATGCTCTGTCTCATCCCTTCCTCCCCTCCTCTATAATGCTCTGTCTCACCCCTTCCTCCCCTCCTCTATAATGCTCTGTCTCACCCCTTCCTCCCCTCTTCTATAATGCTCTGTCTCACCCCTTCCTCCCCTCCTCTATAATGCCCTGTCTCACCCCTTCCTCCCCTCCTCTATAATGCTCTGTCTCATCCCTTCCTCCCCTCCTCTATAATGCTCTGTCTCACCCCTTCCTTCCCTACTCTATAATGCTCTGTCTCACCCCTTCCTTCCCTCCTCTATAATGCTCTGTCTCATCCCTTCCTCCCCTCCTCTATAATGCTCTGTCTCACCCCTTCCTCCACTCCTCTATAATGCTCTGTCTCACCCCTTCCTTCCCTACTCTATAATGCTCTGTCTCACCCCTTCCTTCCCTACTCTATAATGCTCTGTCTCACCCCTTCCTCCCCTCCTCTATAATGCTCTGTCTCACCCCTTCCTTCCTTCTTCTATAATGCTCTGTCTCACCCCTTCCTTCCCTCCTCTATAATGCTCTGTCTCACCCCTTCCTCCCCTCATCTATAATGCTCTGTCTCACCCCTTCCTTCCTTCTTCTATAATGCTCTGTCTCACCCCTTCCTTCCCTACTCTATAATGCTCTGTCTCACCCCTTCCTCCCCTTCTCTGTAATGCTCTGTCTCACCCCTTCCTCCCCTCATCTATAATGCTCTGTCTCACCCCTTCCTTCCCTACTCTATAATGCTCTGTCTCCCCCTTCCTCCCCCCTCTATAATGCTCTGTCTCACCCCTTCCTTCCCTCCTCTATAATGCTCTGTCTCACCCCTTCCTTCCTTCTTCTATAATGCTCTGTCTCACCCCTTCCTTCCCTCCACTATAATGCTCTGTCTCACCCCTTCCTCCTCTCATCTATAATGCTCTGTCTCACCCCTTCCTTCCCTACTCTATAATGCTCTGTCTCACCCCTTCCTTCCCTCCTCTATAATGCTCTGTCTCACCCCTTCCTCCCCTCCTCTATATCGCTCTGTCTCACCCCTTCCTCCCCTCCTCTATAATGCTCTGTCTCACCCCTTCCTCCCCTCCTCTATAATGCTCTGTCTCACCCCTTCCTTCCTTCTTCTATAATGCTCTGTCTCACCCCTTCCTTCCTTCTTCTATAATGCTCTGTCTCACCCCTTCCTCCTCTCATCTATAATGCTCTGTCTCACCCCTTCCTCCCCTACTCTATAATCCTCTGTCTCGTCTCACCCCTTCCTCCCCTCCTCTATAATGCTCTGTCTCACCCCTTCCTCCCCTCCTCTATAATGCTCTGTTTCACCCCTTCCTCCCCTCCTCTATAATCCTCTGTCTCGTCTCACCCCTTCCTCCCCTACTCTATAATGCTCTGTCTCACCCCTTCCTCCCCTCCTCTATAATGCTCTGTCTCACCCCTTCCTCCCCTCCTCTATAATGCTCTGTCTCACCCCTTCCTCCCCTCCTCTATAATGCTCTGTCTCACCCCTTCCTCCCCTCCTCTATAATGCTCTGTCTCACCCCTTCCTCCCCTCCTCTGTAATGCTCTGTCTCACCCCTTCCTCCCCTCCTCTATAATCCTCTGTCTCGTCTCACCCCTTCCTCCCCTCCTCTATAATGCTCTGTCTCACCCCTTCCTTCCCTCCTCTATAATGCTCTGTCTCATCCCTTCCTTCCCTCCTCTATAATGCTCTGTCTCACCCCTTCCTCCCCTCCTCTATAATGCTCTGTCTCACCCCTTCCTCCCCTCCTCTATAATGCTCTGACTCACCCCCTTCCTTCCTTCTTCTATAATGCTCTGTCTCACCCCTTCCTTCCCTCCTCTATAATGCTCTGTCTCGTCTCACCCTTCCTCCCCCTCCTCTATAATGCTCTGTCTCACCCCTTCCTCCCCTCCTCTATAATGCTCTCTCTCACCCCTTCCTCCCCTCCTCTATAATGCTCTGTCTCACCCCTTCCTCCCCTCCTCTATAATGCTCTGTCTCACCCCTTCCTTCCTTATTCTATAATGCTCTGTCTCACCCCTTCCTTCCCTCCTCTATAATGCTCTGTCTCGTCTCACCCCTTCCTCCTCTCATCTATAATGCTCTGTCTCACCCCTTCCTTCCTTCTTCTATAATGCTCTGTCTCACCCCTTCCTCCCCTACTCTATAATGCTCTGTCTCGCCCCTACCTTCCTTCTTCTATAATGCTCTGTCTCACCCCTTCCTCCCCTCCTCTATAATGCTCTGTCTCACCCCTTCCTTCCTTCTTCTATAATGCTCTGTCTCACCCCTTCCTTCCTTCTTCTATAATGCTCTGTCTCACCCCTTCCTTCCTTCTTCTATAATGCTCTGTCTCACCCCTTCCTCCCCTCCTCTATAATGCTCTCTCTCACCCCTTCCTTCCCTCATCTATAATGCTCTGTCTCACCCCTTCCTCCCCTCCTCTATAATGCTCTGTCTCATCCCTTCCTTCCCTCCTCTATAATGCTCTGTCTCACCCCTTCCTTCCCTCCTCTATAATGTTCTGTCTCACCCCTTCCTCCCCTCCTCTATAATGTTCTGTCTCACCCCTCCCCTACTCTATAATGCTCTGTCTCACCCCTTCCTCCCCTCCTCTATAATGCTCTGTCTCACCCCTTCCTTCCCTCCTCTATAATGCTCTGTCTCACCCCTTCCTTCCCTCCTCTATAATGCTCTGTCTCACCCCTTCCTTCCCTCCTCTATAATGCTCTGTCTTACCCCTTCCTTCCCTCCTCTATAATGCTCTGTCTCACCCCTTCCTTCCCTCCTCTGTAATGCTCTGTCTCACCCCTTCCTTCCCTCCTCTGTAATGCTCTGTCTCACCCCTTCCTTCCCTCCTCTGTAATGCTCTGTCTCACCCCTTCCTTCCCTCCTCTATAATGCTCTGTCTCATCCCTTCCTTCCCTCCTCTATAATGCTCTGTCTCATCCCTTCCTTCCCTCCTCTATAATGCTCTGTCTCATCCCTTCCTCCCCTCCTCTATAATGCTCTGTCTGACCCCTTCCTTCCCTCCTCTATAATGCTCTGTCTCATCCCTTCCACCCCTCCTCTATAATGCTCTGTCTCACCCCTTCCTTCCCTCCTCTATAATGCTCTGTCTCATCCCTTCCTTCCCTCCTCTGTAATGCTCTGTCTCACCCCTTCCTTCCCTCCTCTGTAATGCTCTGTCTCACCCCTTCCTTCCCTCCTCTGTAATGCTCTGTCTCACCCCTTCCTTCCCTCCTCTATAATGCTCTGTCTCATCCCTTCCTTCCCTCCTCTATAATGCTCTGTCTCACCCCTTCCTTCCCTCCTCTATAATGCTCTGTCTCCCCCTTCCTTCCCTCCTCTATAATGCTCTGTCTCACCCCTTCCTTCCCTCCTCTATAATGCTCTGTCTCACCCCTTCCTCCCCTCCTCTAATATCGCTCTGTCTCACCCCTTCCTCCCCTCCTCTATAATTGCTCTGTCTCACCCCTTCCTCCCCTCCTCTATAATGCTCTGTCTCACCCCTTCCTTCCTTCTTCTATAATGCTCTGTCTCACCCCTTCCTTCCTTCTTCTATAATGCTCTGTCTCACCCCTTCCTCCTCTCATCTATAATGCTCTGTCTCACCCCTTCCTCCCCTACTCTATAATCCTCTGTCTCGTCTCACCCCTTCCTCCCCTCCTCTATAATGCTCTGTCTCACCCCTTCCTCCCCTCCTCTATAATGCTCTGTTTCACCCCTTCCTCCCCTCCTCTATAATCCTCTGTCTCGTCTCACCCCTTCCTCCCCTACTCTATAATGCTCTGTCTCACCCCTTCCTCCCCTCCTCTATAATGCTCTGTCTCACCCCTTCCTCCCCTCCTCTATAATGCTCTGTCTCACCCCTTCCTCCCCTCCTCTATAATCCTCTGTCTCGTCTCACCCCTTCCTCCCCTCCTCTATAATGCTCTGTCTCACCCCTTCCTTCCCTCCTCTATAATGCTCTGTCTCATCCCTTCCTTCCCTCCTCTATAATGCTCTGTCTCACCCCTTCCTCCCCTCCTCTATAATGCTCTGTCTCACCCCTTCCTCCCCTCCTCTATAATGCTCTGACTCACCCCTTCCTTCCTTCTTCTATAATGCTCTGTCTCACCCCTTCCTTCCCTCCTCTATAATGCTCTGTCTCGTCTCACCCCTTCCTCCCCTCCTCTATAATGCTCTGTCTCACCCCTTCCTCCCCTCCTCTATAATGCTCTCTCTCACCCCTTCCTCCCCTCCTCTATAATGCTCTGTCTCACCCCTTCCTCCCCTCCTCTATAATGCTCTGTCTCACCCCTTCCTTCCTTATTCTATAATGCTCTGTCTCACCCTTCCTTCCCTCCTCTATAATGCTCTGTCTCGTCTCACCCCCTTCCTCCTCTCATCTATAATGCTCTGTCTCACCCCTTCCTTCCTTCTTCTATAATGCTCTGTCTCACCCCATCCTCCCCTACTCTATAATGCTCTGTCTCGCCCCTACCTTCCTTCTTCTATAATGCTCTGTCTCACCCCTTCCTCCCCTCCTCTATAATGCTCTGTCTCACCCCTTCCTTCCTTCTTCTATAATGCTCTGTCTCACCCCTTCCTTCCTTCTTCTATAATGCTCTGTCTCACCCCTTCCTTCCTTCTTCTATAATGCTCTGTCTCACCCCTTCCTCCCCTCCTCTATAATGCTCTCTCTCACCCCTTCCTTCCCTCATCTATAATGCTCTGTCTCACCCCTTCCTCCCCTCCTCTATAATGCTCTGTCTCACCCCTTCCTTCCCTCCTCTATAATGCTCTGTCTCACCCCTTCCTTCCCTCCTCTATAATGTTCTGTCTCACCCCTTCCTCCCCTCCTCTATAATGTTCTGTCTCACCCCTCCCCTACTCTATAATGCTCTGTCTCACCCCTTCCTCCCCTCCTCTATAATGCTCTGTCTCACCCCTTCCTTCCCTCCTCTATAATGCTCTGTCTCACCCCTTCCTTCCCTCCTCTATAATGCTTTGTCTCACCCCTTCCTTCCCTCCTCTATAATGCTCTGTCTCACCCCTTCCTTCCCTCCTCTATAATGCTCTGTCTCACCCCTTCCTTCCCTCCTCTATAATGCTCTGTCTCACCCCTTCCTTCCCTCCTCTGTAATGCTCTGTCTCACCCCTTCCTTCCCTCCTCTGTAATGCTCTGTCTCACCCCTTCCTTCCCTCCTCTGTAATGCTCTGTCTCATCCCTTCCTTCCCTCCTCTATAATGCTCTGTCTCATCCCTTCCTTCCCTCCTCTATAATGCTCTGTCTCATCCCTTCTTCCCCTCCTCTATAATGCTCTGTCTCACCCCTTCCTTCCCTCCTCTATAATGCTCTGTCTCATCCCTTCCACCCCTCCTCTATAATGCTCTGTCTCACCCTTCCTTCCCTCCTCTATAATGCTCTGTCTCATCCCTTCCTTCCCTCCTCTGTAATGCTCTGTCTCACCCCTTCCTTCCCTCCTCTGTAATGCTCTGTCTCACCCCTTCCTTCCCTCCTCTGTAATGCTCTGTCTCACCCCTTCCTTCCCTCCTCTATAATGCTCTGTCTCATCCCTTCCTTCCCTCCTCTATAATGCTCTGTCTCACCCCTTCCTTCCCTCCTCTATAATGCTCTGTCTCCCCCTTCCTTCCCTCCTCTATAATGCTCTGTCTCACCCCTTCCTTCCCTCCTCTATAATGCTCTGTCTCACCCCTTCCTTCCCTCCTCTGTAATGCTCTGTCTCACCCCTTCCTTCCCTCCTCTGTAATGCTCTGTCTCACCCCTTCCTTCCCTCCTCTGTAATGCTCTGTCTCACCCCTTCCTTCCCTCCTCTATAATGCTCTGTCTCATCCCTTCCTTCCCTCCTCTATAATGCTCTGTCTCATCCCTTCCTTCCCTCCTCTATAATGCTCTGTCTCATCCCTTCCTCCCCTCCTCTATAATGCTCTGTCTCACCCCTTCCTTTCCTCCTCTATAATGTTCTGTCTCACCCCTCCACTCCTCTATAATGCTCTGTCTCATCCCTTCCTCCTCTCCTCTATAATGCTCTGTCTCACCCCTTCCTTCCCTCCTCTATAATGCTCTGTCTCATCCTTCCTCCCCTCCTCTATAATGCTCTGTCTCACCCCTTCCTTCCCTCCTCTATAATGCTCTGTCTCATCCCTTCCTTCCCTCCTCTATAATGCTCTGTCTCACCCCTTCCTTCCCTCCTCTGTAATGCTCTGTCTCACCCCTTCCTTCCCTCCTCTGTAATGCTCTGTCTCACCCCTTCCTTCCCTCCTCTATAATGCTCTGTCTCATCCCTTCCTTCCCTCCTCTATAATGCTCTGTCTCACCCCTTCCTTCCCTCCTCTATAATGCTCTGTCTCACCCCTTCCTTCCCTCCTCTGTAATGCTCTGTCTCACCCCTTCCTTCCCTCCTCTGTAATGCTCTGTCTCACCCCTTCCTTCCCTCCTCTATAATGCTCTGTCTCATCCCTTCCTTCCCTCCTCTATAATGCTCTGTCTCATCCCTTCCTTCCCTCCTCTATAATGCTCTGTCTCATCCCTTCCTCCCCTCCTCTATAATGCTCTGTCTCACCCCTTCCTTCCCTCCTCTATAATGTTCTGTCTCACCCCTCCCCTCCTCTATAATGCTCTGTCTCATCCCTTCTCCCCTCCTCTATAATGCTCGGTCTCACCCCTTCCTTCCCTCCTCTATAATGCTCTGTCTCATCCCTTCCTCCCCTCCTCTATAATGCTCTGTCTCACCCCTTCCTTCCCTCCTCTATAATGCTCTGTCTCATCCCTTCCTTCCCTCCTCTATAATGCTCTGTCTCACCCACTTCCTTCCCTCCTCTGTAATGCTCTGTCTCACCCCTTCCTTCCCTCCTCTGTAATGCTCTGTCTCACCCCTTCCTCCCTCCTCTATAATGCTCTGTCTCATCCCTTCCTTCCCTCCTCTATAATGCTCTGTCTCATCCCTTCCTTCCCTCCTCTATAATGCTCTGTCTCATCCCTTCCTCCCCTCCTCTATAATGCTCTGTCTCATCCCTTCCTTCCCTCCTCTATAATGCTCTGTCTCACCCCTTCCTCCCCTCCTCTATAATGCTCTGTCTCACCCCTTCCTCCCCCCTCTATAATGCTCTGTCTCACCCCTTCCTCCCCCCTCTATAATGCTCTGTCTCACCCCTTCCTTCCCTCCTCTATAATTCTCTCTCACCCCTTCCTCCCCTCCTCTATAATGCTCTGTCTCACCCCTTCCTTCCCTCCTCTATAATGCTCTGTCTCATCCCTTCCTCCCCTCCTCTGTAATGCTCTGTCTCACCCCTTCCTTCCCTCCTCTGTAATGCTCTGTCTCACCCCTTCCTCCCTCCTCTATAATGCTCTGTCTCATCCCTTCCTTCCCTCCTCTATAATGCTCTGTCTCACCCCTTCCTCCCCTCCTCTATAATGCTCTGTCTCATCCCTTCCTTCCCTCCTCTATAATGCTCTGTCTCACCCCTTCCTTCCCTCCTCTATAATTCTCTGTCTCACCCCTTCCTCCCCTCCTCTATAATGCTCTGTCTCACCCCTTCCTCCCCTCATCTATAATGCTCTGTCTCACCCCTTCCTTCCCTCCTCTATAATGCTCTGTCTCACCCCTTCTTCCCCTCATCTATAATGCTCTGTCTCCACCCCTTCCTTCCCTCCTCTATAATTCTCTGTCTCACCCCTTCCTCCCCTCCTCTATAATGCTCTGTCTCCCCCTTCCTTCCCTCCTCTATAATGCTCTGTCTCACCCCTTTCCTTCCCTCCTCTATAATGCTCTGTCTCACCCCTTCCTTCCCTCCTCTGTAATGCTCTGTCTCACCCCTTCCTTCCCTCCTCTGTAATGCTCTGTCTCACCCCTTCCTTCCCTCCTCTGTAATGCTCTGTCTCACCCCTTCCTTCCCTCCTCTATAATGCTCTGTCTCATCCCTTCCTTCCCTCCTCTATAATGCTCTGTCTCATCCCTTCCTTCCCTCCTCTATAATGCTCTGTCTCATCCCTTCCTCTCCCCTCCTCTATAATGCTCTGTCTCACCCCTTCCTTTCCTCCTCTATAATGTTCTGTCTCACCCCTCCACTCCTCTATAATGCTCTGTCTCATCCCTTCCTCCTCTCCTCTATAATGCTCTGTCTCACCCCTTCCTTCCCTCCTCTATAATGCTCTGTCTCATCCCTTCCTCCCCTCCTCTATAATGCTCTGTCTCACCCCTTCCTTCCCTCCTATAATGCTCTGTCTCATCCCTTCCTTCCCTCCTCTATAATGCTCTGTCTCACCCCTTCCTTCCCTCCTCTGTAATGCTCTGTCTCACCCCTTCCTTCCCTCCTCTGTAATGCTCTGTCTCACCCCTTCCTTCCCTCCTCTATAATGCTCTGTCTCATCCCTTCCTTCCCTCCTCTATAATGCTCTGTCTCACCCCTTCCTTCCCTCCTCTATAATGCTCTGTCTCACCCCTTCCTTCCTCCTCTGTAATGGCTCTGTCTCACCCCCTTCCTTCCCTCCTCTGTAATGCTCTGTCTCACCCCTTCCTTCCCTCCTCTATAATGCTCTGTCTCATCCCTTCCTTCCCTCCTCTATAATGCTCTGTCTCATCCCTTCCTTCCCTCCTCTATAATGCTCTGGTCTCATCCCTCCCTCCCCTCCTCTATAATGGCTCTGTCTCACCCCTTCCTTTCCCTCCTCTATAATGTTCTGTCTCACCCCTCCCTCCTCTATAATGCTCTGTCTCATCCCTTCCTCCCCTCCTCTAATAATGCTCGGTCTCAACCGCCTTCCTTCACCTCCTCCTATAATTGCTCTGTCTCATCCCTCTCCTCCCCCCTCATAATGCTCTTGTTCTCACCCCTTCCTTCCCTCCTCTATAATGCTCTGTCTCATCCCTTCCTTCCCTCCTCTATAATGCTCTGTCTCACCCTTCCTTCCCTCCTCTGTAATGCTCTGTCTCACCCCTTCCTTCCCTCCTCTGTAATGCTCTGTCTCACCCCTTCCTCCCTCCTCTATAATGCTCTGTCTCATCCCTTCCTTCCCTCCTCTATATGCTCTGTCTCATCCCTTCCTTCCCTCCCTTATAATGCTCTGTCTCATCCTTCCTCCCCTCCTCTATTAATGCTCTGTCTCATCCCTTCCTTCCCTCCTCTATAATGCTCTGTCTCACCCCTTCCTCCCCTCCTCTATAATGCTCTGTCTCACCCCTTCCTCCCCCCTCTATAATGCTCTGTCTCACCCCTTCCTCCCCCCTCTATAATGCTCTGTCTCACCCCTTCCTTCCCTCCTCTATAATTCTCTCTCACCCCTTCCTCCCCTCCTCTATAATGCTCTGTCTCACCCCTTCCTTCCCTCCTCTATAATGCTCTGTCTCATCCCTTCCTCCCCTCCTCTATAATGCTCGTCTCACCCCCTTCCTTCCCTCCTCTATAATGCTCTGTCTCATCCCTTCCTTCCCTCCTCTATAATGCTCTGTCTCACCCCTTCCTTCCCTCCTCTGTAATGCTCTGTCTCACCCCTTCCTTCCCTCCTCTGTAATGCTCTGTCTCACCCCTTCCTCCCTCCTCTATAATGCTCTGTCTCATCCCTTCCTTCCCTCCTCTATAATGCTCTGTCTCATCCCTTCCTTCCCTCCTCTATAATGCTCTGTCTCATCCCTTCCTCCCCTCCTCTATAATGCTCTGTCTCATCCCTTCCTTCCCTCCTCTATAATGCTCTGTCTCACCCCTTCCTCCCCTCCTCTATAATGCTCTGTCTCACCCCTTCCTCCCCCCCTCTATAATGCTCTGTCTCACCCCTTCCTCCCCCCTCTATAATGCTCTGTCTCACCCCTTCTTTCCCTCCTCTATAATTCTCTCTCACCCCCTTCCTCCCCTCCTCTATAATGCTCTGTCTCATCCCTTCCTTCCCTCCTCTATAATGCTCTGTCTCACCCCTTCCTTCCCTCCTCTATAATTCTCTGTCTCACCCCTTCCTCCCCTCCTCTATAATGCTCTGTCTCACCCCTTCCTCCCCTCATCTATAATGCTCTGTCTCACCCCTTCCTTCCCTCCTCTATAATGCTCTGTCTCACCCCTTCTTCCCCTCATCTATAATGCTCTGTCTCACCCCTTCCTTCCTTCTTCTATAATGCTCTGTCTCATCCCTTCCTCCCCTCATCTATAATGCTCTGTCTCATCCCTTCCTTCCCTCCTCTATAATGCTCTGTCTCACCCCTTCCTCCCCTCATCTATAATGCTCTGTCTCATCCCTTCCTTCCCTCCTCTATAATGCTCTGTCTCATCCCTTCCTTCCCTCCATCCTCAGAAGTAAACTCAGAGATCGTCCATATTCCGTCCGTGCTCTATGGCGTCAAAGGGAAGTCCCTCCTCCTCTCCGTGGAGACTTACTTCCGATTGGAGGATGTTGAGATCCAGGGCAGCTGGTACCAGACCCGGCCGGGGGGCCCCAAAACCCTGCTGGTGACCTTCCACAACCACACCGCCATCATGCTGGCCTCGATGAGACACAGGAAGCGCTACTTTTTCCAGCCCCCCAACGCCTCTCTCCTGATCTCCAGGCTGGATGAGGCGGCAGAGGGGGACTATCATCTGGACCTGGACATTCACTTCCCCCAGAGACAGGAGCTCGTCAGGGCTGAGAGGACCGTCCACGTCACCGTCGATGGTGAGTTAGTGGACACCAGAGAATCTTATCTGTCAGCCTGAATTATTACAGACAGATTTATTAAAGCAATATAAATATATACATATTAAGAGGGTAATAAATATATTTATTTTAGCCTTTTAAAATCACATCAACTCAAATTGTATTCGTCACACGCGCCGAATACAACTGGTGTAGACCTTACTGTGAAATACTTTACAAGCCCTTAACCAACCAAGCCCTTAACCAACCAAGCCCTTAACCAACCAAGCCCTTAACCACCAATGCAGTTCAAGAAATAGAGTTAAGAAAATATTTACTAAAGAAAATAAAATAAAAAATAAATAAAAAGGAACACAATAAAATAACAATAACAAGGCTGTATACAGGGGGTACAGAGTCAACGTGTGTTAGTGGATTAGAGTGCGTTATTGCATTCATGATGTCATAATGTGTAGTGCTCTAATATACTGTATGTACTCATTCAGTAACTAGGTTCATTCAGTAACTAGGTTCATTCAGTAACTTGGCTCCTACAGTAACTAGGTTAATTAAGTAACTAGGTTCCTTCAGTAACTAGGTTCCTACAGTAGCTAGGTTAATTAAGTAACTTGGCTCCTACAGTAACTAGGTTAATTAAGTAACTAGGTTCCTACAGTAACTAGGTTCCTTCAGTAACTAGGTTCCTACAGTAACTAGGTTCCTACAGTAACTAGGTTCCTTCGGTAACTAGCTTCCTACAGTAACTAGGTTAATTAAGTAACTAGGTTCCTTCAGTAACTAGGTTCCTACAGTAACTAGGTTAATTAAGTAACTAGGTTCCTACAGTAACTAGGTTAATTAAGTAACTAGGTTCCTACAGTAACTAGGTTCCTTCAGTAACTAGGTTCCTACAGTAACTAGGTTCCTACAGTAACTAGGTTCCTTCGGTAACTAGCTTCCTACAGTAACTAGGTTCCTACAGTAACTAGGTTCCTTCAGTAACTAGCTTCCTACAGTAACTAGGTTAATTAAGTAACTAGGTTCCTACAGTAACTAGGTTCCTTCAGTAACTAGGTTCCTACAGTAACTAGGTTCCTTCAGTAACTAGCTTCCTACAGTAACTAGGTTAATTAAGTAACTTGAAAGATATGTACTTTTGTGGCTTGCTTGGCTGCGCTTAATATGTGCCTATCATCATCTTACTGTTTCGTCTCTCCCCTTCTCCAGTACCTGTGTCCACTCCAGTTATCCAGAAGACACCATCTTCTACAGTTGTTGAGGACAAGGAGAACGTGACATGGACCTGTAGGGTGGAGAACGGAACCAGGGTCCAGTACCAGTGGCTGAGGAACAACATGCCCCTAGATGTTAGTGATCGCCATCAGTTTTCCCAGGACAACTCTACTCTGGTGATAAGCCCTGTGAGGAAGAAGGACATTGGACAGTACCGCTGCCTGGCCAGGAACCACATCAGCCAGAGACAGAGCCACACCCTGGACCTCAGTGTCTTCTGTAAGTACTGTCTATAACAGCACATTACTGTAGTTCTGTCTATAACAGCACATTACTGTAGTTCTGTCTATAACAGCACATTACTGTAGTTCTGTCTATAACAGCATATTACTGTAGTTCTGTCTATAACAGCACATTACTGTAGTTCTGTCTATAACAGCACATTACTGTAGTTCTGTCTATAACAGAACATTACTGTAGTTCTGTCTATAACAGCGCGTTACTGTAGTTCTGTCCATAACAGCACATTACTGTAGTTCTGTCTATAACAGCACATTACTGTAGTTCTGTCCATAACAGAACATTACTGTAGTTCTGTCTATAACAGCACATTACTGTAGTTCTGTCTATAACAGCACATTACTGTAGTTCTGTCTATTACTGCACATTATACATGACATTTTTGGTCATTTAGCAGATACTCTTATCCAGAGCGACTTACAGGAGCAATTAGGGTTCAGTGCCATGCTCAAGGGCACAGCAACAGATTTGTTTCACCTAGTCGGCTCGGGGATTCAAACTAGCAACCTTTCAATTACCTGCCCAACAGTCTTAACCACTAGGCTACTTGCCACCACTATAAAAATAACTACTTCACAGACAACTACGTCTCATACAACTACGTCTCATAAAACTACTTCACAGACAACTATGTCTCATACAACTACGTCTCATAAAACTACGCCTCATACAACATGGGTCACAATAGAACATCATGTTTGCTATTCATGAGCTAGTCAATGCAGAATACATGTCAAAATTAATAAACAAGAGCCCGGGGAAAGAACTTAATGACTCAACTTCCCGCACTGTATTTTCCACATTTTACAGAAGTATAAATACTTCCATCCTCCTGGCCTTCTATGAGTAATACCAGTATGGAAATTCAAACCATAAGAGAGCTCAGTGAGGTCTGAAAACAGAAGTGACTGAAATTTGCATGGGAGTCTGACAGAGGCCCACTGTTCTGTGGCAATACTATCATGTCAGTACTGCAGTATCGCTATCGGGCCTCCGTTAGGTTAAGGAAACCAGGCTGGTTGTGGCAGGTTTGGAGGTTAGCCGACGTGGAAGAATACCGTTGACATATGTTCAGTCATGAACCCATTCTACAGTTGAAAACAAGACAAAAAATGTAATAGGACAATTTGCAGTCTAATTATGCTAAATGCATTTGCTAAAGGTTGTATGTTGAGATGCAGTCAGAGGGAAGAGATTTAATAAATGGAACTTCTTTGCATTAACATCTTATCTTTTTGAGATAAATATATTTTATTTAGGATTTTAGACAATAGACCATAGACAAAAGATAACAGACAACTGAACATTTCACAGACAGGGATCCACTAAAGTGGTGCAGCTGTTTAAGGCACTGTATCTCAGTGCTTGAGGCATCATTGCAGACACCCTGGTTCAAATCCAGGCTGTATCACAACTGGCTGTGATTGGGAATCCCATAGGGTGGTGTGCAATTGGACCAGCGTCGTCTGGATTTGGCTGGTGTAGGCCGTCATTGTAAATAAGAACTTGTTCTTAACTGACTTGACTAGTTAAATATTGGTGGTGCTTCAGAGATGGTTGTTCTTCTGGAAGGTTCTCCCCCATCTCCACAAAGTATCTCTGGAGCTCTGTCAAAGTGACCATTGGGTTCTTGGTCAAGGCCCTTCTTCCCTGATTGCTCAGTTTGGCCGGGCGGGCAGCTCTAGGAAGAGTCTTGGTGGTTCCAAACTTCTTCCATTTAAGAATGATGGAGGCCACTGTTCTTGGTGACCTTCAATGCTGCAGAAATGGGTTGGTACCCTTTCCCAGATCTGTGCCTCATCACAATCCTGTCTCAGAGCTCTACTGACAATTCCTTTGACCTCATGGCTTGGTTTTTGCTCTGACTTGCACTGTCAACTGTGGGACCTTATATAGACAGATGTGTGCCTTTCCAAATCATGTCCAATCAATTGAATTTACCACAGGTGGACTCCAATCAAGTTGTAGAAACATCTCAATGATGATCAATGGAAACAGGATGCACCTGAGCTCAATTTTCGAGTCTCATAGCAAAAAGTCAGAGTAATTATGTAAATAAGGTATTTCTGTTTTTATATTTTGAATACATTTGCAAACATTTAAAAAAACTTGTTTTTGCTTTTTCGTTATGCGGTATAGTGTGTAGATTGCTGAGGATTTTCATTTATTTACTCCATTTTAGAATAAGGCTGTAGCGTAACAAAATGTGGAAAAGGTCAAGGGATCTGAATACTTTTTGAAGGCACTGTATGTCTTGTAACCTGATTTGTAGTGGTGAAGAGCCCAATGCTGCCTCACAATAGAATGACATGTTTGGTCATTTAATGACATTCTGAATATATATGTATCTTTTTTAGAATTATAATTTTTTTACCCCTTTTTCTCCCCGATTTCGTGGTATCCTATTGGTAGTTACAGTCTTGTCCCATCGCTGCAACTCCCGTACGGAGGGGCGAAGGTCGAGAGCCATGTGTCCTCCGTAACATGACCCTGCCAAGCCGCACTGCTTCTTGAGACACTGTTCGCTCAATCCAGAAGCCAGCCGCACCATTGTGTCGGAGGAAACACTGTACAATTGGTGAAGGCGTCAGTGTGCATGCACCTGGCCCGCCACAGGAGTCGCTAGCGTGCGATGGGACAAGGACATCCCGGCCGGCCAATCTCTCCCCTAACCCGGACGCCACTGTGCCGATTGTGCGCCGCCTCATGGGTCTCCTGGTCGCGGCCAGATCCACACAGCCCAGGATCGAACCCGGGTCTGTAGTGACGCCTCAAGCACTGTAATGCAGTGCCTCAGACTGCTGTGTCATTTAGGAGGCCCTGACATTCTGAATAATTGCTAATAAAACAATTTATCCTAGCTGCCAAAGGATCCTAGCTTTCCACAGTCCCAATAGAGCTTGAAGTCGATCATAAAACTATGTTCCCAGAGGGCCGGTTTGTGACAATATGAACCACTCTAATATCTCCCAGATGGCCCCTACAACCTGGCTGTGAAGTCTGACCATGGTCTGCGAACTGGGGAGGTCTTCACAGTGAACCCTGGTGAGCTGGTGTTCTTCGACTGCCAGGCCGACTCCAACCCTCCCAACAGCTGTATGTGGATCTCTAAGACCAACAACGCCACTGAGGTCATCACTGTGGGACTGCGCCTGGAGGTCACCTCCTACAAGCTGGCCCAGGCCGAGGAGTTCCTGTGCCGGGCGTTTAACAATGTGACCCAGAAGCAGGATGAGACCCAGTTCACCCTGGTGGTGGCCAGCCTGGGGACAGGTGGGTAGAGCTGGCCTGGGGTGCTGGAGGGAGCGTAGGAGGGACTGGGAACACACACACACAGCCCTGGGGTGCTGGCATAGCGTAGCTGGAACTGGGAATCAGGTCTGAGTACACACTGTGCACATTATCATGCCATAAGGTACCAAGGTGAAGACCTATATTTGTAACCTACGTAGTTTATAAAGCATGACTATCTGAAATATGAGCAGCAACCTAGCTTGCTGAGAGTCCAAAGTAAAGGTACATTTAGAAGAGAGTCAGTTAATCCACCCACACAAGGTGAATCATAAATATTGTATTTCTCCTTAGTTGCCAAGTACCGGTCACTCTGGCCTGTGTAAAAGTCCACTGGCTCTATGGGAGAGTAAACAGAGAAAAATAACAGCTGGTCTCATTGTTGACCATGTTTTACTGCATGTGTGGAGTTTCTATGCGTAGGTGGTTTCAGTCTCCAAATTGAAAAAGATACACATAATCTTGGCTACTGTATAGCAAATAACGCTGTAAATATATATATCCTATTAAGAATGATCTAAAATGTTGATGAACAAACTAAACACACTAACTGTCCACCAGGCCTGGGTTGACAGGTTTACTCTCACCTTGGACTCTTCTCAAATTTGTACAATTTAGTCACTAAACCACCAGGGCCGGTTTCCCAGTGCCAGATTATGCCTATTCCGTGACTAACAACCATTCTCAATAGATATTCTCCATTGAAAGAGCTTCTTAGTCCAGGACTGGGCTTAATCTGTGTCTGGGAAACCGGCCCTGATAAAAGTTTTGAAATTTGACTCTGACTGTAACAATACTAACTTTATTTATAGAGTGTTTTTCAATGGCAGGTTAACAAAGTGCTTCTCAAAATTAATAAAAGGACTACAGATGACACAGAGACAGAAACATTGAGTAGGAAAACAAAATAGCTATATAAAATCATACATTAGAAGATAGTTTTAGAAAAGTGGATTTTGAGGAGCAGTTTTAAAAGAGGCACTGATTCTGCAAGAGTTTATGGTTGTTCTCTTTCATTTGTAGGAAAGGAGAGATATGTCCAGGAGAGCAGATCATTCTCTCCTCTGGCTGCCATCACTCTGTCCTGTCTGTTCGTTATCTGTATGTTACTGGTCTACTTCAGAAGGAGCTGTCATCATCCCAAGAGAGGTAAATGTTATGGTTATCTTCATAATGACTTAGGGTGATAGCAGCAACTGTAAACACAGTAGAAACTAGACACTACTGTAGGCACTAGACACTACTGTAGGCACTAGACACTATTGTAGAAACTAGACACTACAGTAGACACTAGACACTACTGTAGAAACTAGACACTAGAGTAGACACTAGACACTACTGTAGAAACTAGACACTATTGTAGAAACTAGACACTACAGTAGACACTAGACACTACTGTAGAAACTAGACACTAGAGTAGACACTAGACACTACTGTAGGCATGAGACACTACTGTAGAAACTAGACACTACAGTAGACACTAGACACTACTGTAGGCATGAGACACTACTGTAGAAACTAGACACTTACAGTAGACACTAGACACTACTGTAGGCATGAGACACTACTGTAGAAACTAGACACTACAGTAGACACTAGACACTACTGTAGGCATGAGACACTACTGTAGAAACTAGACACTTACAGTAGACACTAGACACTACTGTAGGCATGAGACACTACTGTAGAAACTAGACACTACAGTAGACACTAGACACTACTGTAGAAAATAGACACTACAGTAGACACTAGACACTACTGTAGAAACTAGACAGTAGAGTAGGCACTAGACACTACTGTAGAAACTAGACAGTAGAGTAGGCACTAGACACTACTGTAGGCACTATACACTACTGTAGAAACTAGACACTACAGTAGACACTAGACACTACTGTAGAAACTAGACAGTAGAGTAGGCACTAGACACGACTGTAGGCACGAGACACTACAGTAGACACTAGACACTACTGTAGAAACTAGACAGTAGAGTAGGCACTAGACACTACTGTAGAAACTAGACAGTAGAGTAGGCACTAGACACTACTGTAGAAACTAGACAGTAGAGTAGGCACTAGACACTACTGTAGAAACTAGACAGTAGAGTAGGCACTAGACACTACTGTAGAAACTAGACACTACAGTAGACACTAGACACTACTGTAGAAACTAGACAGTAGAGTAGGCATTAGACACTACTGTAGAAACTAGACAGTAGAGTAGGCACTAGACACTACTGTAGGCACTATACACTACTGTAGAAACTAGACACTACAGTAGACACTAGACACTACAGTAGAAACTAGACAGTAGAGTAGGCACTAGACACTACTGTAGAAACTAGACAGTAGAGTAGGCACTAGACACTACTGTAGAAACTAGACAGTAGAGTAGGCACTAGACACTACTGTAGAAACTAGACACTACAGTAGACACTAGACACTACTGTAGAAACTAGACAGTAGAGTAGGCACTAGACACTACTGTAGAAACTAGACAGTAGAGTAGGCACTAGACACTACTGTAGGCACTATACACTACTGTAGAAACTAGACACTACAGTAGACACTAGACACTACAGTAGAAACTAGACAGTAGAGTAGGCACTAGACACTACTGTAGAAACTAGACAGTAGTGTAGGCACTAGACACTACTGTAGAAACTAGACAGTAGAGTAGGCACTAGACACTACTGTAGGCACTATACACTACTGTAGAAACTAGACAGTAGAGTAGGCACTAGACACTACTGTAGAAACTAGACACTACAGTAGACACTAGACACTACTGTAGAAACTAGACAGTAGAGTAGGCACTAGACACTACTGTAGAAACTAGACAGTAGAGTAGGCACTAGACACTACTGTAGGCACTATACACTACTGTAGAAACTAGACACTACAGTAGACACTAGACACTACTGTAGAAACTAGACACTACTGTTGGCACTAGACACTACTGTATAAACGAGACACTAAATCAAATCAAATCAAACTTATTTATATAGCCCTTTGTACATCAGCTGATATCTCAAAGTGCTGTACAGAAACCCAGCCTAAAACCCCAAACAGCAAGCAATGCAGGTGTAGAAGCACGGTGGCTAGGAAAAACTCCCTAGAAAGGCCATAACCTAGGAAGAAACATAGAGAGGAACCAGGCTATGTGGGGTGGCCAGTCCTCTTCTGGCTGTGCCGGGTGGAGATTATAACAGAACATGGCCAAGATGTTCAAATGTTCATAGATGACCAGAAGGGTCAAATAACAATAATCACAGTGGTTGTAGAGGGTACAACAGGTCAGCACCTCGGGAGTAAATGTCAGTTGGCTTTTCATAGCCGATCATTCAGCGCATCTCTACCACTCTTGCTGTCTCTAGAGAGTTGAAAACAGCAGGTCTGGGACAGGTAGCACGTCCGGTGAACAGGTCAGAGTTCCAGAGCTGCAGGCAGAACAGTTGAAACTGGAGCAGCAGCATGGCCAGGTGGACTGGGGACAGCAGGTAGTCTTGAGGCATGGTCCTAGGGCTATCCATCAGAAAGATGGATAGAAAGAAAGAAAGAAAGAAAGAAAGAAAGAAAGAAAGAAAGAAAGAAAGAAAGAAAGAAAGAAAGAAAGAAAGAAAGAAAGAAAGAAAGAAAGAAAGAAAGAAAGAAAGAAAGAGAATTAGAGAGAAAAGAGAGAGAGAATTAGAGAGAGCATACTTAAATAGACACTACCGTAGACACTAGACACTACCGTAGACACTATAGTAGACACTAGACACTACCGTAGACACTATAGTAGACACTAGACACTACCGTAGACACTATAGTAGACACTAGACACTACCGTAGACACTAGACACTACCGTAGACACTATAGTAGACACTAGACACTACCGTAGACACTATAGTAGACACTAGACACTACCGTAGACACTAGACCCTACAGTAGACACTACTCTAGATACTATACACTAGACACTACAGTAGACACTAGACACTATAGTAGACACTACAGTAGACACTAGACACTACAGTAGACACTAGATTTTGAAGTTTGTTAACTGTACAGTACATGCCAATAATCTGCCAATGTTGCAGTATGTCAAACTCAAACAGCATCTGTGGAAAAAATTACATGTTTTTCTGAGGAAAGGCATTCAACTTAAAAAAGCCTGAAATCTTGCCTGTAGGGTAAAATACAAATAGTTGTTGTTATTATTAAAACCTCTACTGTTCCTTTTACAGTTCTCATGAACATCTATAACAGGTAAGACCATTACTGATCAGTGCTTACACATGAATAAAGATAACCTTTGTCTAGGTAGCCTACCTACAGTAAATGGGTTTAATTAAAATGACTTTGCCTCTCCCATGCAGACCTTTGACAGAACAGAGACGCCCACACCGTTCGGGTAAGTTTCCCCTCGTTCCTGCCTGTTGTTAGGCAGTGTCGTGTACATAGCTCTAGACAAACAATACTCCTCATAAACCCTTCACTAATATAGAACAATTACAGTAATCATACTTGTTTGTCTTATGCAGGCGTATTAGCCCATGAACTCGGTTGCTGATCTCTTCAACTTTCAGTTGGATCTGTCTGTGCTTTAGTGAACTGAGTTCAATACATTTAACTATGGTGGGGCGGTATTCAGTTTCCCCCAAACCAAAAGTGACATGTCCTAAATAAAATAACCTACTAGGAAGGAACAAGAAACAGGAAGTAAATAGAGAGGACACTACATTGACACCAAAAAGTCTGTCAGGTGAACTACATTTTACTTGCAGGTCATGAGGATGCAACGGAGGACTTTGGCATCTATGAGTTTGTCTCTATACCTGGGAAAATGGAATCTACACAGGTATGTTGTATGTCTTGCAACAATGCAGCTTGGTACAATAGGCCTAGTTTTCTGTAGGAACATCTCTTTGATATTGTAGTGAGCCTCATTAATTAATGAGCCCACACTAGGCTACCTAGCGTGTGACAGGGAGCCTAGCGATTAAGAGCGTTGGGCTAGTAACCAAAAATTTGCTGGTTCGAAACCACGAGCTAACTAGGCAAGGCACTTATCCCTAACTACTCCTGTAAATCTCTATGGATAAGAGTGTCTGCTAAATGATTAAAATGTGAATGTGCAACCTCATGAGGTTAACTGTGTTGGAGGAATGCTTAACATGTTTCCCTTTCACACATGTGACCCGGGTTCTACTCCTACTCCATCCATTTGCTATAACATATAGTGTCCCTGAATGTGTTGTTTGTTTTCCTTTCCCAGGCATCCAGCAGATCTCTGGCACACCTAGAGTCTGTCCAGGATTTGCATACCACCATCTATGATGTCATCAGGCACATCCCTGAAACTTCCACGCTGGCTACCCAGAGTCTGCTGGGAAAGCAGTGTGAAGGTTAACCAGAGTATCCCAAATTGCATCCCAAATTGAACTCTATTTCCCTATATAAGAATATATATATATATATATATATATATATATATATATTCCGAGTTTCGCAGCGGTCTAAGGCACTGCATCTCAGTGCTAGAGGCGACACTACAGACCCTGGTTCGATCCCGGGCTGTATCACAACCGGCTGTGATCGGGAGTCCCATTGGGGAGGGATTGGCCGGGGTAGGCCGTCATTGTAAAAGAAGATTTGTTCTTATCCTACTTGCCTAGTTAAATAAAGATGAAATAAATATACAAAATGTATGCACTACTAGGGGCGGCAAGTAGTACACTATATAGTGACGCCTGTTAAGAGCATTGGGCCAATAACTGAAAGGTTGCTGGGTTGAATCCCCAAGCTAAATAATCTGCAATGTGCCATTGAGCAAGGCACGTAAGCCTCTGGCACAGTTTCAACATCCTACTTAAAATGTTCTAATAATTATTTACATTTAAAGAACAAGAGCTCAAAAATATTTTTTGTTCTCTCTTCAAATTGTATATTTATTCAATGTGCTCTTTCAAGCTGCCTCTGGAAGTGGGCAAGAATATTTGGATGAAGGAATTATGACATTGCATGTGAGATACTGTCTGATGGAGGTGTTGTATAACATTATTTTTCAGCATGTAAATACAACATCTGCTCTACACTGGACTTACTTTATTGTTTTGTTTTGAAAGAAATGACATTTTATTTGAGTGAATATGTTATGAGTCCTATCCTCCTGTCTTTTTCTAAACGTAGCTATTTTGTTGATCTTGACATTGCCAAGTACACTCCACCGGAGTGTGAAATGTCAGATGTGTTGTTACCTGTCTGCAGAGTATTGTACAGTTTCCACTTACAGATATGCACTTTTTGTATTTGAATAAAGATTTATAACAATTTGACTAGCTTGATTCAATAATTAACTATATGATAAATGTTTTCTGCCTCCCATAACGTCTTAAATTAATAACTTTAGTGATGTGAGATGTGTTGTGAACGGTTTTTCCGTTATTCTGGTGGTGAATGCAGCGCTATTTAGTTGTGTCACTGGTCTGATCAGGTCTCGTCTGTTCTAGTTTGTTCTGGTCTGTTCTGGTTTGGTGAGATAGAGGGAACGACAGAAGGAGAGTTCAGCGTGTGGTACTGTGCCTTCCACCTGCTCCTGCTGACTCCTAGTCACGAATAGTCTGTGTATGTGTGTGTGGGAGGGAGGTTGAGTGGAGAGTGAGTGAGTGAATCTTAATTTAGATGCATGACTCGAGCAAAAACAGACCAACTGCAAGAATACCATCAGCTGTGTCAAATGTGTTAGTTTATCCCCAAAATATGCTGGAGAGTTGGTCCTAGATAAAACTGATACTACTTTCCTTATTGTGGAAACACTGGGAGGATTTACATTTTGAGCCTGACCGTGGGCCAAATATTGACCAAATGCATTCAGCATTAGAGTGTATTTTATGATGTCGGCTCCTGGTAGGGAGACCATCTGTCTCTCTCTATGTTTTACGGGAGGATCCACTCTATTCAGCTGCATGACAAACAACACTGGTGCCTGGAGGCAGCACCTCTCCGCGCCTTCATTTGACAGGGAAATAGCCAGTGGTGTCATTAAACAGGAGCAGGAACTAGACTAGGTTACTCCCTGTGTTGTTTTAAACCAGGCTGTACTCCACCAGGTAGTAGGCCCAGTGTTTGGTGCTTGAGATGACACCATCCTTAGTTTATGAAACAAAATCATTTGGGATGAAGTTAATTAAATAGCAATGTAAGATGTGTTATAATACCCCCCTCAAGTAACCCCATGATTTTTTAAACATTAGGGTTCCTCGCTATGCACATAGCAATTAAATTACTATTCTATTTAATTCATTGTAGGAAGATGGGCTACATGATCAACAATTTTCTGCATTATGGGATAGGCCACACACACACACACACACACACACACACACACACACACACACACACACACACACACACACACACACACACACACACACACACACACACACACACACACACACACACACACACACACACACACACACCTATTATTTTGCCTTTTGACAAGTGCCTCTTTCCATAGGAAGGGACAATATCACTTACAGTAGTAGAGTATCCCACTACTGCCATCTATTGTTCTCAGATGAAGTTGCAGGAGACACCTTGAACTAAAACCTATATACCTGCTTTACAATTTTGAAAAATAAAAACCACAGGAAAGGGGAAGGGATTTACCTCGTCAGTTGTCCAACTGAATGTATTCAACTGAAATGTGTCTTCCGCATTTAACCCAACCCATCTGAATCAGAGAGGTGCGGGGGGCTGCCATAATCGACATCCACCTCTTCGATGCCCGGGGGAACAGGAATGGAGACATGATAGTATAAGTGGCTTTCATAAATTGAAATGGCCTGATTCCAATAAAGGGTTTATTACATGTATATTTTGTATGAATCTGTGGGTAGCATTAACGTTTAACTCTGCTGGGACTACATTCAATAAACAACGCAATAGAAATGTTTTGGGGACAAACATTTCATTTGTAAAGGACAAGTGGAACATTTTTAAAAAATTGACAAAACTACATATTTTACTGTTTTTGACAACATGAGGTAAAAACAGGAACATGCAGTTTTAAATTGTCACACGTCACGCTTGTAGTTTTCACTAGTTACCACAGCAACAAAGTTTAAAATGGGGTATATTATAAAAATGTATCAAAACAAAAATGTGCTTTTTGGTCTTAATTTAATGTTAGGGTTAGGCACAAGGTTAGCGGTGTGGTTAATGTTAGGGTTAAGGTTAGGTTTTAAATCCCATTTTAAGAAGATACATGTTATAAATAGGCGGGATGTATGACTTTGTGGCTGTGGTAACTAGTGACGAGAGCTTTGCAGTACCCATTGAACTACACTTCCCAAATATAACAAATAATCACATGATAGATAAATAACATGGCCTCTCTCTCAGAGAGCCGGAGCTGAATCGTTGACAGTAACTTTCTAAAATTAACCAATTATCTTTTGGACAAAACAATTATTTCACGATGCAAAAGATAAAGTCACTTATGGCCCGGCAGGTAAGTCCCCGAAGTTTCACCTGTCGATCGCATCGCACTGGCTGTAGGCAGCATGCTAGCCAGGTAACGTTAGTTAGCTAGTAGCTGACAGTTGACATCTGATCCGATAACAATGTGCATTATAACGATGATCTTGGTCAATTTAAATAACAGAACAAGATCTCAGTTTAGATGGATATTGCTTTCTCATCGAAAGAGGAAACGCGATAGCTGGCTCGCTACCAATCTGCATTCGTGCTCAGACGTTTCATTAGCCAGCAGCAATGAGAGGGCAAAACAACGGATAGGGAAGTGGGCAGATATGGAAGTTCTCACCTTGTAATGTTAGCGTGCTAGTACCCAGCATAACGTTACAAGGCCTATCAGTTACAGACATTCTTGAGATCTGTATCTTGTTACTCAATAGCTAGCTACAATGTATTCAGACACCTTGACTTTTTCCACATGTTACAGCCTTATTCTAAAATGCAATGTACACGCAATAACCCACAATAACGAAACGAAAACAGGTTTTTAGAAATGTATTGAGACCCTTTGCTATGAGACTCGAAATTGAGTTCAGGTACATCTTGTTTCCATTGATCAACCTTGAAATATTCTACAAATAATGGACTCTCAGACCATGAGAAACAAGATTTTCTGGTCTGATGAAACCAAGATTGAACTCTTTGAACTGAATGCCAAGTGTCATGTCTGGAGGAAACCTGGCACCATCCCTACGGTGAAGCATGGTGGCGGCAGCATCATGCTGTGGGGATGTTTTTCAGCAGCAGGGACTGGGAGACTAGTCAGGATCGTGGGAAAGATGAACAGGGCAAAGTACAGAGAGATCCTTGATGCAAACCTGCTGCAGAGCGCTCAGGACCTCCGACTGGGGCGAAGGTTCACCTTCCAACAGGACAATGACCCTAAGAACACAGACAAGACAGCACAGGAGTGGCTTCGGGACATGTATCTGAATGTCCTTGAGGGGCCCGGACTTGAACCTGATCAAACATCTCTGGGGAAACCTGAAAATAGCTGTGCAGCGATGCTCCCCATCCAACCTGACAGAACTTGAGAGGATCTGCCGAGAAGAATGAGAGAAACCTCCCAAATACAGGTGTGCCAAGCTTGTAGCTTCATACCTAGACTCAATACTGTAATCGCTGGCAAAGGTGCTTCAACAAAGTACTGAGTAAAGGGTCTGATACTTCTGTAAATGTGATATTTCAGTAAGTTGTTTTGCAAATGTATTAAAAATATAAACTGTTTTTGCTTTGTCATTATGGGGTGTTGTGTGTAGGTTGATGAGGAAAAAACAATTTAATACATTTTAGGATAAAATTCTAACGTAACAAAATGTGGAGAAAGTCAAGGGGTCTGAATACTTTCCGAATGCACTGTATGTGCAGAGTCATGTGCTGTAGCAATGTGTCAGTCTGGCATACACATCATACACACCTACACCACACAGAGACTGTCTGTAGCAGCTCACCACTGACTTCAGCCAAGGGTCATTTTGTCCATTGATTACTGCACGTAGTATACAGTTAGCTAAACCTGCCTGTTGTAAAATACCAACTTCATCCTTATTGTTGATGACAGGGCCTGAAAAGCCCACAGGAGAGCATTGCAGACCTCAGCCCAGTGGAGGACTTCAGGATCCCAAGCAAGGTAAGCTCTCTTCAGAGATGTGGTATAATACAATTTCTATGAAGTTTGATTTAGTGGTTGTATCTGATGCTATTTAATTTCACTGCATTCAGACAGTTGTTTGCATTATTGTTAACCAATGAGCACTAAACCAGAGTTCTCCCACCCTGTTCTTGGAGTGCTACCATCATGTAGGTTTGCACTCCAACCTGAATCTAGCACGCCTGATTCCTAATAAATAGTTGGTTGATGAGCTGAATCAGGTTAGTTGTTAGTTAGTACAATTGTGTAAAATATACAGCGTTCATTCCGGTTACCCACAAGTGAAACAGTTTCAGATGATTCAGATACTGCCTAAACCAACTAACTCCCCCCTGTGTGTTAACGAGGCCTATTTCCAATAGACTGTTTAATTTCCGGTACATTTCTACATGAAATCATAATTAGTTCCCCCAACTGTAATTATTAGCATTTTCATTCGTCTGTGTAGCCTAGCCCTGTATCTTGTTGATAGCCCAGGACTGAATGACGTACAGTATGAGTGTTGCTCTGTGTCATAGCACATCCTTTGAATGAACAGCTTAGGTTTTGAGACCACTGAAAAGAGGTAGGCTATTACATTTCGGTCTTCGATTTAGCCAGGGTCTCCTGGAGGCAATTTGGTAAGAAACACTTTTGGAGTCACATTCTTCATGTAATCACTGAATTTCAGCCTGACGTTACATTCACATTGCCTTATCTAGTCTCTCTAGTCCTTCAGGGGCTGTTGAATCATTATTCTACATCACACTACAAAGAAGCCAATTGTTGGAATGGTCGAAGTTGGTCATTCACCAAACGACACTCCTCACGTCAAGGATAACGATCCGGATAATGCCTAGCTGTACTGCCGAGACACTATTGCAGCAGTTTGGATGGGAGAGTGAGCCATTGCTTAGAAAAAGCAACCAGTCACAGTTAGCCACGAGGGGCTAAATTTGTCATTAGCCACTAGTTCTGAGTGTGAATTCAATTTGTAAAGAGTGTTTCTCAGCGATGAAGAAAATGCCCTGTTTATAATGTTAGTCACTCTTTGGGAGACCTACAAGCCACTCTCCTTGACGTCTCTGTGTATTTTTTACCTTCTATGAGCTCCAGCTGAATAGAACTTGGAATGGGACCAACCCCATTATCCACCATGCAGGGTGATTCATGAAGACGTTTAATTTCCTCTGTTCCAAGCCTGTTATTGACGGCCGCAGCTTTTTTTTTCTCCTACCTGTGTGGGCAGCAGACTCAAAGTCTGAAAGTTGACTGCTGACCTCTCCCATTTTGGCTGTCAAGGTTTAGGCCGAGCCGACGTGGAAGATGTCACACTGAACAAAGGCAATGACAGGCTGTGTCCAAAATGGCACCCTATTCCCTTTAATGACCCTCCAAGCCTGGGGCCACACTTTCTAGTAGGCTTAAATTGAAAATATGGCAAATAGGAGTGGCAATATTGTACGCTGTTATGCTCAGTAATTTTCCATCCAAGTTGTCAGACTCCGGTGGCTTGTCATTGTTGATAGACAACAATCCATTTTCACCTCTTCCACACTCACTTTACGCAATTCAAAATTACAGTGCTTGTCTTTCATAATTTGGTCAGATAAACTTGGATGTGTAGTGTCAGCATTTTGTTGCTGTCATGCCTAAGTTTGCTAATCTTGCCATTTTTTATTTATTTAAAAAAAAGTAGTTTCAGTTGGTTTTGTGATGAATATCTGATTCTTTTAAGGATGGAGATGAGTTTGCCCTTTTCCCCTAAAATGTCATTTGTAGCTCCAAAGCTTTTTACTGTCTTTGTCATTTATCATTGTTTCATAGTGTAGTTCTTTTTTTTCAGTGTAGTCACATGATTTCTCAATACGTTCTCCAATGGGTTGTGCAGCTAGACTTATGCCTGAGTACTTTTTATTTTCTATGGTTCTCATTCTATTTAGCTTGACCTTTAATGAGTTTGGACAGATGTGATACAAGGAGCAGAGAGGGAAAAGGGGTTCATATTTTTACTTTCTACCTCCTATCCACACACCATCAAACCAAGTGGGGTGGGGGGGTCAAACTAGAGCCATACAGGCCTATATAAGGCTGTGGTTCAAACCATACTATTCACATAGTGCAAACTGGTTTGGGTGTGGTTCAAACCATCCTATTCATATACGGTACCTGTCAAAAGTTTGGACACCTACTAAATTCAAGGGTTTTTCTTTATTTGTACTATTTTCTACATTGTAGAATAATAGTGAAGACATCAACACTATGCAATAACACATGGAATCATGTAGTAACCCAAAAAGTTTTAAACAAATCAAAAAATATTTTAGATTCTTCAAAGTAGCCACCCTTTGCCTTGATGACAGCTTTGCACACTCTTGGCATTCGCTCAACCAGCTTCACCTGGAATGCTTTTCTGACAGTCTTGAAGGATTTCCCACATATGCTGTGTACTTGTTGGCTGCTTTTCCTTCACTCTGCGTTCCGACTCATCCCAAACCATCTCAATTGGGTTGAGGTTGGGTGATTGTGGAGGCCAGGTCATCTGATACAGCACTCCATCACTCTCCTTGGTCAAATAGCCCTTACACAGCCTGGAATTCCTGTTGAAAAACAAATGATAGTCCCGCTAAGCGCAAACCAGATAGGATGGCATATCGCTGCAGAATGATGTGGTTGTGTGCTGGTAACTCTAATGGACTTATCCTCTGCAGCAGAGGTAACTCTGGGTCTTCCTTTCCTGTCTCGGTCCTCATTGAGAGCCAGTTTCATCATAGTGGTTTTTGCGACTGCACTTTAAGAAGCTTTCAAAGTTCTTTACGTTTTCCACATTGATTGACCTTCATGTCTTAAACTAATGATGGACTGTTGTTTCTCTTTGCTTATTTGAGCTGTTCTTGCCATAATATGGACATAGCCCTATTTGGTAAAAGACCATCTTCTGTATACCTCCCTTACCTTGTCACAACACAACTGATTGGATCAAACGCATTAAGGAAATACATTTCACATTAACTTTTAACAATGCACAACTGTTAATTGAAAGGCATTCCAGGTGACTTGCTCATGAAGCTGGTTGAGAGAATGCCAAGAGTGTGCAAAGCTGTCAAGGCAAAGGGTGGCTACTTTGAAGAATTTCAAATATAAAATATGATAATTTTTTTTAAATATATATAATTTGAATGTTTAAAAAAAAAAGAAACAATTTATTTGGTTACTACATAATTCCATTTGGGTTATTTCATAGTTTTGTCTTCACTACTGTTTAACTATGTAGAAAATAGTGATATCTTAAGAAAAACCCTTGAATGACTAGGTGTGTCTAAACTTTTACTCACCACGGACTAGCAGAATCCTTTTTCTTCTTTCACGACTCTGACGAGCCCGAGGTGGAGGATATACAGCTCCCTTGGGAACAGACACCGACTCCAGTGATCTGCGTGAAGAGGAGGCGGAGAAAGAGAGGCCGGAGAGCGGGCTGCCTTCTGAGGACTCGGAGGCAATCAAATAAACCCCCACTCCCCTCAATTCTGCTAGCAAACATGCAATCTTTGGACAATAAAATGGACGAGTTACTGGGAAGATTAAACTACCAACAGGACATTAAAAATGGTAACATCTTATGCTTCACGGAGTCATGGCTGAACGAGGACAATATCAACATACAGCTGGCTTGGTTATACATTGTACCGGCAGGATATAACAGCAGCCTCTGGTAAGACAAGTGGCGGTGGTCTATGTATTTTTGTAAACAACACCTGGTGCACGATATCTAAGGAAGTCTTGAGCTATTGCTCGCCTGAGGTAGAGTTTCTCATGATAAGCTGCAGACCACACTACCTACCAAGAGAGTTTTCATCTATATTCCTTGATGCTGTTTACATACCACCACAGTCAGAGGCTGGCACTAAGATAGCATTTAATGAGCTGTATTCCACCATAAGCAAACAAGAAAATGCTCACACAGAGGCGGCGCTCCTAGTAGCCAGGGACTTTAATGCAGGGAAACTTAAAACAGTTTTACCAAATTTCTATCAACATGTTAAATGTGCAACCAGAGGGAAAATAACTCTGGACCACCTATAACTCACACAGAGATGCATACAAAGCTCTCCCTCGCCTTCCATTTGGCAAATCTGACCATAATTCCATCCTCCTGATTCCTGCTTGCAAGAAAAAATTAAAGCAGGAAGCACCAGTGACTAGATCAATAAAAAAGTGGTCAGATGAAGCAGATGCTAAACTACAGGACTCTTTTGCTTGCACAGACTGGAACATGTTCTGGGATTCCTCCGATGGCATTGAGGAGTACACCACATCAGTCATTGGCTTCATCAATAAGTGCATCGATGATGTCATAATCACAGTGACTGTACGTACATACCCCAACCAGAAGCCATGGATTACAGGCAGCATCCGCACTGAGCTGAAGGCTAGAGCTGCTGCTTTCAAGGAGCAGGACTCTAACCCTGAAGCTTATAAGAAATTTGGCTATGCCCTCCGACGAACCATCAAACAGGCAAAGTGTCAATACAGGACTAAGAGTCGTTCTACTCCGGCTCTGACACTCGTCGTATGTGGCAGTGCCTGCAAACCATTATACTACAAAGGGAAGCACAGCCGAGAGCTGCCCAGTGACAAAAGCCTACCAGACGAGCTAAATAATTGTGATACTCACTCCCATTGGAGCAGTGGAAACACATTCTCTAGAGTGATTAATTACGCTTCACCATCTGGCAGTCCGACGGACAAATCTGGGTTTGGCGGATGCCAGGAGAACGCGACCTGCCCCAATGGATAGTGCCAACTGTAAAGTTTAGTGGAGGAGGGGAATAATGGTTTGGGCTAGTGCTACAGCATAAAATACCTACAGCAAATGCTACAGTATTAAATTACATTCTAGACAATTCTGTGCTTCCAACTTTGTGGCAACAGTTTGGGGAAGGCCCTTTCCTGTTTCAGCATGACAATGCCCCTGTGCACAAAGCGAGGAACATACAGAAATGGTTTGTCAGGATTTGTGTGGAAGAACTTGTCAGGGCTCTGTGCAGCCCAGTCCTCAACACCATCAAACACTTTTGGGATGAATTGGAACACGGACTGCGAGCCAGGACTAATCGCCAAACAGCAGTGCCCGACCTCACGAATGCTCTTTTCGCTGAATGGAGTCCCCGCAATGTTCCAACATCTAGTGGAAAGCCTTGCCAGAAGAGTGGAGGCTGTTATAGCAGCAAAGTGGGGACCAACTCCATATTAATGCCAATGATTTTGGAAGGAGATGTTCGGTGAGCACGTGTCCACATACTTTTGGTCATGTATTGTACATCTCAACCTAGCAAAAAAAGAAACGTCCTCTCACTGTCAACTGCGTTTATTTTCAGCAAACTTAACATGTGTAAATATTTGTTTGAACATAAGATTCAACAACTGAGAGCCAAACCGAACAAGTTCCACAGACATGTGACTAACAGAAATTAAATAATGTGTCCCTGAACAAAGGGGGGGGGATCATAATCAAAAGTAACAGCCAGTATCTGGTGTGGCCACCAGCTGCATTAAGTACTGTAGTGCATCTCCTCCTCATGGACTGCACCAGATTTGCCAGTTCTTGCTGTGGGATGTTACCCCACTCTTCTACTAAGGCACCTGCAAGTTCCCGGACATTTCTGGGGGGGGAATGGCCCTAGCCCTTACCATCCGATCCAACAGACCCCAGACGTGCTCATTGAGATCTGGACTCTTCGCTGGCCATGGCAGAACTCTGACATTCCTGTCTTTCAGGAAATCACACACAGAACGAGCAGTATTGCTGGTGGCATTGTCATGCTAGAGGGTCATGTCAGGATGAGCCTGCAGGAAGAGTACCACATGAGGGAGGAGGATGTCTTCCCTGTAACGCACAGCGTTGAAATTGCCTTCAATGTCAACAAGCTCAGTCTGATTATTTTCCACCATAATTTGCAAATAAATTCATTAAAAATCCTACAATGTGATTTTCTGGATTTTTTTATTCTCATTTTGTCTGTCATAGTTGAAGTGTACCTATGATGAAAATTACAGGCCTCTCTCATCTTTTTAAGTAGGAGAACTTGCACAATTGGTGGCTGACTAAATACTTTTTTGCCCCACTGTATTGCCCTGGCCACATCTGCAGTCCTCATGCCTCCTTTGCAGCATGCCTAAGGCACATTCACGCAGATGAGCAGGGACCCTGGGCATCTTTCTTTTGGTGTTTTTCAGAGTCGTAGAAAGGCCTCTTTCGTGTCCTAAGTTTTCATAACTGTGACGTTAATTGCCTACCATCTTTAAGCTGTTAGTGTCTTAACGACCATTCCACAGGTGCGTGTTCATGAATTGTTTATGCTTCATTGAACAAGTATGGGAAACAGTGTTTAAACCCTTTACAATGAAGATCTGTGAAGTTATTTGGATCTTTACAAGTTATCTTTGAAAGACAGGGTCCTGACAAAAAGGACATTTCTTTTTTTGCTGAGTTTATTTAATGTCAGATATACAGTATCTGCCTCCATGGGATGTATTGCAGAAGCTTATGGAGTTGTCTTATTGACATTTTCGGGAACTGATCTTTTTTTTTTGCCTGATAGGTTTCTTCTTATAACTTCTGACACTTTGGTAGGGTTTTTGTTAGTAAACTTGTCTATAATTAGATACATGCATCTTTCCTTCTGTTATTAATTGTAGCCCTAGAAGACTAAATAAACCCTTGCTCACCAGAATGTCATAAATAGATAGGATGAATGCCTCAATCTAGTTGACGTCTGGAAAGTTTATTTTTCTCTCTGCTTCTTTTCGCGGCGCAAAGATGTTTAGGGACCGGGGAGATAATGCACTGATTCTAAAGAAACTAAAGATTTTATTTGCAAATTGTTTAAATTACATCTGTTAGACCAGTTGTAAGAAAGTATATGGCTGTTTCAACGACCCAACAAGTTTTTGATTTCAGTTCTGCTTGGATGCATATTTTATGTGGTTGAAATACTATCAGCTTTTATGATGCTGATAAAGACAGCACCTCTACAGACAGTATCTAACTGCACATTCACATTCTCTCAAGATGCTGAAAGAAAGAAATCACGTTTCTCCACTCTTGTTCCTGAGTAAAAATGTAGCCTACAATTGGTGTATCATTTTACTGTAAGAGTTAGTATTAAGGTTGTGTGAGAGGTTATAGACCTCCAGTCAGTGTCTAGATTTCAGTTTCCGTTTAACCCATCTGAACAGGCTACAGTTCCCTTCATGTGTCATAAGCCTCTTTTTTAAAGTCCCTGTCTTGTGACTGTCAAATGTATATAGCTCCTCAATTATCACATAACACAGCCGGCACTGCTATCATCCTCATTTTTCACTTCACCTAATCTTTTCCAAACGTTACTTTTCTGGCCCTCCCTTCTCTTTATTTTCAACTCTCCATTTTGCAGCTTTTCTATTATTTAATTAAATTCCGACATTGTCTGGATCAACATGAACTTTTTCTACCGGTTCCCTAAAGCATTTGGCGATTGGCATGTAGACTATTTGGCGCGTGTACAGTTATAAGCCTTGAAGCTTAGGTTTACGCACTAATGCCAGAAATGTAGCCTATAGATATAAATTGCACAAGAATTTTATACATTTATGGATTTTTTAATGGTATTGTTTTCTCTTCGTTCAACCTGCCCGCCACCCACCCGCCCTTCATCCACACTATTTAATGACCCTAAACCCACACGCCCTGCGGATTTAACCACCAGGACTGCGAGTCAACCCGTGAATCTATAGTACTGACTGTTCCATGTAGGTTAGTCCTCTGATCCACCACTAGGTGTCCCTCTGGCATCATGTACTGCAGAGCTGAACGTCTTCACCATTTACCTCACCATCAAACTGACCAGGTGTCCCTCTGGCATCATGTACTGCAGAGCTGAACGTCTTCACCATTTACCTCACCATCAAACTGACCAGGTGTCCCTCTGCCATGGTGTACTGCAGAGCTGAATGTCTTCACCATTTACCTCACCATCAAACTGACCAGGTGTCCCTCTGGCATGGTGTACTGCAGAGCTGAACGTCTTCACCATTTACCTCACCATCAAACTGACCAGGTGTCCCTCTGGCATCATGTACTGCAGAGCTGAACGTCTTCACCATTTACCTCACCATCAAACTGACCAGGTGTCCCTCTGCCATGGTGTACTGCAGAGCTGAACGTCTTCACCATTTACCTCACCATCAAACTGACCAGGTGTCCCAATGCCATGGTGTACTGCAGAGCTGAACGTCTTCACCATTTACCTCACCATCAAACTGACCAGGTGTCCCTCTGGCATCGTGTTCACCTGGCTTCTGACACTCACCAAGAAGGAACCCCTTTGTCTTCTGTTGGATTTTCTCTCTGCATTCAATGACGACTTCAGCCGAACAGCCTTTGGTTCTTTGATAAGGATCATTAAACAGCCCACTTTTAGGTGCAAATGGCTTTTGAATTTTTGTTTCTGCCCATATTGAGAAGGAGGAACGGCACGACGATGAGACTTTTTAATTTGGACGGAAGAGGATCATTGTTTCATTTGAATCCATCAACGTGAACGTGATCAAAGCATGATGATAGTTGTTAGATGTCTCTGCTCTGCAGGGTTTAGGGATAGGCTAATGTTTAGGTTGTGTTTGTGCCTGTGAAGCAGAGTGGAGAGAAGAGATGCTTGGACCCAGAAATGAGTCATTCACCTATTTTATTGTCTGGAATATTTTTTAAAGTCATGGTGAGAGTGTGGGACAAACAGAAAGAGGAAAAGGCAGACCGTTCAAAGAAGGGCACTATCGATTTGGGCTACCTGAGAGATGAATCGCTTCTGGTCTTTTTTCTTATTTTCTCAACCAGTATCCCTCTGTAATTTCCCACCCACCTTCTCACTAAGGATGCTGAGCTTCAGCGCGCCGCTCACCCACACACCCGCTGTGTTCTCCCTACCCGTTCTCAAATGTGTCAGACCTGCTCAGCACGCCTTCAAAACACGTACCAGGACGGGACGATACCAGGATCGCAATATTTTTTTTCAATGGCAAAAAATGAAAACACAAAGCAGACCTCCCTGTTTGGTCCTTTAAAAACCTGCTGTATGTAAAATATTGTGTGCTATGACTTGGAAAATAACTAAATGTGACTCGATGACAACATGATGTTTGTTTCCAACATTATGGCTGTTTTCCTAAAGAAATTAAATCCGCTTCGTGAGTATGGAAACAATACACGAGTATGTGATACTGGTATAGTCCCGGCCGCACACACACGCACGCACGGGTAGTACTCATTCCTCTGTAATTTGCCTTTGATTTGTCTTTCATTTGTATTTATTATGGATCCACAAAAGCAGTTATACAATTTTAAATACATTACAATACATTCACAAATTTCCCCACACGCCTCTGATTCCTCTCTAATTCGCCTCTCATTCCTCTCTATTTTTCCTCTTTCTTCTGCTTCGCATCTGCTTCTTCTGTGATTCGCCTCTGATCCTTATGGTATTCGCCTCTGATTCCTCTGTAATTCGCCCCTGATTCCCTTGTAATTCACCTCTAATTCACTCTTGATTACCTTGTAATTCACCTCTAATTTGCCTCTGATTCCTCACTTTAACTGGAAAAATCTGTTTTTTTGTTGCTATTTTCTCGACTAGGCAGGTGTCTTGATATTCAGTGCCTGAGATATATAGGCCCATCTGTCACACCCTATCTCTCTGGTATGGTCAAATGGATGCTGTGAAGGTTATTGAAGAATATCCTAGCATCTTTCTTCCTCCATCAGTCCTTTTGCCTGCCATTGGGATAATTTACCCCCATTCGTCCTGGATACGTTTCAGCCTATTTCATAGCTCAATTGCTTTACTATAATGCCTTATCCGTGTGTTGCACAGGCTTTGCCCTCTCAAATTGGCCGGTGTATCAATCTTCAAAGAGAGGATTGACTGAGAGCGGTATCTATTGATAAGTGCCTATATTCAGGCTCATTAGGGGTCTGTGAAGAGTTCTCTCCAGGGAAACAGCCAGACAGGCTTAAATAAGAAGGTAATCTGTGGACTTCAGGAGCGATAAACCCAATGGACAGGCTCTGGTTCCTAGAGATATTCTGGAGAGTTGTGTTTTTTCTCAGAGCCTCTGTTTCCTCCCTTCCCACAAGGGTGTCCCAGCAACTGGGTGCTTTGTTGTCTTACTGACCTAACTGATGCAGTAATTTGTCTTTCTCACCTCTATCTGGTATCTCAGGAGGAGATGAGGGAGATGAGGGAGCAGCCCATCGACCCCCAGGCGGAGCAGGAGATCATTAACAGCATCCAGGAGGTCTACTACTCCAACGACTCCTTTGACATGGTGCAGCACGAGCTGGAGGTGAGTCAGTTAGTTAGTTAGGCCCACTGTTCACTACAGACCCAGAGGACACAACAAGCTGGAGGTGAGTCAGTCAGTTATTTAGGCCCACTGTTTACTACAGACCCAGAGGACACAACAAGCTGGAGGAGAGTCAGTCAGTCAGTTAGTTAGGCCCACTGTTCACTACAGACCCAGAGGACACAAGCTGGAGGAGAGTCAGTCAGTTAGTTAGGCCCACTGTTTACTACAGACCCAGAGGACACACCAAGCTGGAGGAGAGTCAGTTAGTTAGGCCCACTGTTTACTACAGACCCAGAGGACACAACAAGCTGGAGGAGAGTCAGTTAGTTAGTTAGGCCCACTGTTTACTACAGACCCAGAGGACACAACAAGCTGGAGGAGAGTCAGTTAGTTAGTTAGGCCCACTGTTCACTACAGACCCAGAGGACACAACAAGCTGGAGGAGAGTCAGTCAGTTAGTTAGGCCCACTGTTTACTACAGACCCAGAGGACACAACAAGCTGGAGGAGAGTCAGTCAGTTAGTTAGGCCCACTGTTTACTACAGACCCAGAGGACACAACAAGCTGGAGGAGAGTCAGTCAGTTAGTTAGGCCCACTGTTTACTACAGACCCAGAGGACACAACAAGCTGGAGGAGAGTCAGTTAGTTAGTTAGGCCCACTGTTCACTACAGACCCAGAGGACACAACAAGCTGGAGGAGAGTCAGTCAGTTAGTTAGTTAGGCCCACTGTTTACTACAGACCCAGAGGACACAACAAGCTGGAGGAGAGTCAGTTAGTTAGTTAGGCCCACTGTTTACTACAGACCCAGAGGACACAACAAGCTGGAGGAGAGTCAGTCAGTTAGTTAGGCCCACTGTTCACTACAGACCCAGAGGACACAACAAGCTGGAGGAGAGTCAGTCAGTTAGTTAGGCCCACTGTTTACTACAGACCCAGAGGACACAACAAGCTGGAGGAGAGTCAGTCAGTTAGTTAGTTAGGCCCACTGTTTACTACAGACCCAGAGGACACAACAAGCTGGAGGAGAGTCAGTCAGTTAGTTAGGCCCACTGTTTACTACAGACCCAGAGGACACAACAAGCTGGAGGAGAGTCAGTCAGTTAGTTAGTTAGGCCCACTGTTTACTACAGACCCAGAGGACACAAGCTGGAGGAGAGTCAGTTAGTTAGTTAGGCCCACTGTTTACTACAGACCCAGAGGACACAACAAGCTGGAGGAGAGTCAGTCAGTTAGTTAGGCCCACTGTTTACTACAGACCCAGAGGACACAACAAGCTGGAGGAGAGTCAGTCAGTTAGTTAGGCCCACTGTTCACTACAGACCCAGAGGACACAACAAGCTGGAGGAGAGTCAGTCAGTTAGTTAGTTAGGCCCACTGTTTACTACAGACCCAGAGGACACAACAAGCTGGAGGAAAGTCAGTCAGTTAGTTAGGCCCACTGTTTACTACAGACCCAGAGGACACAACAAGCTGGAGGAGAGTCAGTCAGTTAGTTAGTTAGGCCCACTGTTTACTACAGACCCAGAGGACACAACAAGCTGGAGGAGAGTCAGTCAGTTAGTTAGGCCCACTGTTTACTACAGACCCAGAGGACACAACAAGCTGGAGGAGAGTCAGTCAGTTAGTTAGGCCCACTGTTTACTACAGACCCAGAGGACACAACAAGCTGGAGGAGAGTCAGTCAGTTAGTTAGTTAGGCCCACTGTTTACTACAGACCCAGAGGACACAAGCTGGAGGAGAGTCAGTTAGTTAGTTAGGCCCACTGTTTACTACAGACCCAGAGGACACAACAAGCTGGAGGAGAGTCAGTTAGTTAGTTAGGCCCACTGTTTACTACAGACCCAGAGGACACAACAAGCTGGAGGAGAGTCAGTCAGTTAGTTAGTTAGGCCCACTGTTTACTACAGACCCAGAGGACACAAGCTGGAGGAGAGTCAGTTAGTTAGTTAGGCCCACTGTTTACTACAGACCCAGAGGACACAACAAGCTGGAGGAGAGTCAGTTAGTTAGTTAGGCCCACTGTTTACTACAGACCCAGAGGACACAACAAGCTGGAGGAGAGTCAGTCAGTTAGTTAGTTAGGCCCACTGTTTACTACAGACCCAGAGGACACAACAAGCTGGAGGAGAGTCAGTCAGTTAGTTAGGCCCACTGTTTACTACAGACCCAGAGGACACAACAAGCTGGAGGAGAGTCAGTCAGTTAGTTAGTTAGGCCCACTGTTTACTACAGACCCAGAGGACACAACAAGCTGGAGGAGAGTCAGTCAGTTAGTTAGGCCCACTGTTTACTACAGACCCAGAGGACACAACAAGCTGGAGGAGAGTCAGTCAGTTAGTTAGGCCCACTGTTTACTACAGACCCAGAGGACACAACAAGCTGGAGGAGAGTCAGTCAGTTAGTTAGTTAGGCCCACTGTTTACTACAGACCCAGAGGACACAAGCTGGAGGAGAGTCAGTCAGTTAGTTAGGCCCACTGTTTACTACAGACCCAGAGGACACAACAAGCTGGAGGAGAGTCAGTCAGTTAGTTAGTTAGGCCCACTGTTCACTACAGACCCAGAGGACACAACAAGCTGGAGGAGAGTCAGTTAGTTAGTTAGGCCCACTGTTTACTACAGACCCAGAGGACACAACAAGCTGGAGGAGAGTCAGTCAGTTAGTTAGGCCCACTGTTTACTACAGACCCAGAGGACACAACAAGCTGGAGGAGAGTTAGTTAGTTAGGTCTACAGTACAGTGTAGGCTACAGTCTTAACAAAACACTACATAAAGAGAGATCTAAGACCACAGCATGATAGCAACACAAGATGACAACAACATGGTAGCAACACATGGCAGCAGCACAACATGGTAGCAGCACAACACATGGTACAAACATTATTGGGCACAGACAACAGCACAAAGGGCAAGAAGATAGAGACAACAATACATCACGCGAAGCAGCCACAACAGTCAGTAAGAGTGTCAATGATTGAGTCTTTGAATGAAGAGATAAAACTGTCCAGTTTGAGTGTTTGTTGCAGCTCGTTCCAGTCGCTAGCTGCAGCGAACTGAAAAGACGAGCGACCCAGGGATGTGTGGGGACCTTTAACAGAATGTGACTGGCAGAATGGGTGTTGTATGTGGAGGATGAGGGCTGCAGTAGATATCTAAGATAAGGGGGAGTGAGGCCTAAGAGGGTTTTATAAATAAGCATCAACCAGTGGGTCTTGTGACGGGTATACAGAGATGACTAGTTTACAGAGGAGTATAGTGTGCAGTGATGTGTCCTATAAGGAGCATTGGTGGTAAATCTGATGGCAGAATGGTAAGAACGTCTAGCCGCTCGAGAGCACCCTTACTTGCCGATCTATATATTATGTCTCCATAATCTAGCATGGGTAGGATGGTCATCTGAATCAGGGTTAGTTTGGCAGCTGGGGTGAAAGAGGAGCGATTGCAATAGAGGAAACCAAGTCTAGATTTAACTTTAGCCTGCAGCTTTGATATGTATTGAGAGGAGGACAGTGTGCCATCTAGCCATACTCCCAAGTACTTGTATGATGTGACTACCTTAAGCTCTAAACCCTCAGCAACAAGGGATAAAAACAGCAACAAGGGAATTTCTACCCACTCTCCCCTTTGTTGCTGTTATTGTCACTGAGACGATATGTGAAGGACCTTCTTTCCACGCTCTTAAAACTATAGTGCCGTGCGAAAGTATTCGGCCCCCTTGAACTTTGCGACCTTTTGCCACATTTCAGGCTTCAAACATATAAAACAATTTTTTTGTGAAGAATCAACAACAAGTGGGACACAATCATGAAGTGGAACGACATTTATTGGATATTTCAAACTTTTTTAACAAATCAAAAACAGAAAAATTGGGCGTGCAAAATTATTCAGCCCCCTTAAGTTAATACTTTGTAGCGCCACCTTTTGCTGCGATTACAGCTGTAAGTCGCTTGGGGTATGTCTCTATCAGTTTTGCACATCGAGAGACTGACATTTTTTCCCATTCCTCCTTGCAAAACAGCTCGAGCTCAGTGAGGTTGGATGGAGAGCATTTGTGAACAGCAGTTTTCAGTTCTTTCCACAGATTCTCGATTGGATTCAGGTCTGGACTTTGAGTTGGCCATTCTAACACCTGGATATGTTTATTTTTGAACCATTCCATTGTAGATTTTGCTTTATGTTTTGGATCATTGTCTTGTTGGAAGACAAATCTCCGTCCCAGTCTCAGGTCTTTTGCAGACTCCATCAGGTTTTCTTCCAAAATGGTCCTGTATTTGGCTCCATCCATCTTCCCATCAATTTTAACCATCTTCCCTGTCCCTGCTGAAGAAAAGCAGGCCCAAACCATGATGCTGCCACCACCATGTTTGACAGTGGGGATGGTGTGTTCAGGGTGATGAGCTGTGTTGCTTTTAAGCCAAACATAACGTTTTGCATTGTTGCCAAAAAGTTCAATTTTAGTTTCATCTGACCAGAGCACCTTCTTCCACATGTTTGGTGTGTCTCCCAGGTGGCTTGTGGCAAACTTTAAACAACACTTTTTATGGATATCTTTAAGAAATGGCTTTCTTCTTGCCACTCTTCCATAAAGGCCAGATTTGTGCAATATACGACTGATTGTTGTCCTATGGACAGAGTCTCCCACCTCAGCTGTAGATCTCTGCAGTTCATCCAGAGTGATCATGGGCCTCTTGGCTGCATCTCTGATCAGTCTTCTCCTTGTATGAGCTGAAAGTTTAGAGGGACGGCCAGGTCTTGGTAGATTTGCAGTGGTCTGATACTCCTTCCATTTCAATATTATCGCTTGCACAGTGCTCCTTGGGATGTTTAAAGCTTGGGAAATCTTTTTGTATCCAAATCCGGCTTTAAACTTCTTCACAACAGTATCTCGGACCTGCCTGGTGTGTTCCTTGTTCTTCATGATGCTCTCTGCGCTTTTAACAGACCTCTGAGACTATCACAGTGCAGGTGCATTTATACGGAGACTTGATTACACACAGGTGGATTGTATTTATCATCATTAGTCATTTAGGTCAACATTGAATCATTCAGAGATCCTCACTGAACTTCTGGAGAGAGTTTGCTGCACTGAAAGTAAAGGGGTTGAATAATTTTGCACGCCCAATTTTTCATTTTTTGATTTGTTAAAAAAGTTTGAAATATCCAATAAATGTCGTTCCACTTCATGATTGTGTCCCACTTGTTGTTGATTCTTCACAAAAAAATACAGTTTTATATCTTTCTGTTTGAAGCCTGAAATGTGGCAAAAGGTCGCAAAGTTCAAGGGGGCCGAATACTTTCGCAAGGCACTGTATAAGCGATTCTGTCTTTTATGATCTGAATATTGACGAGGTACAGTGACTTGGTCTACACTGACGAGGTACAGTGACTTGGTCTACACTGACGAGGTACAGTGACTTGGTCTACGCTGACGAGGTACAGTGACTTGGTCTACGCTGACGAGGTACAGTGACTTGGGGCCTCAGCGGGGTCTACAATGACGAGTTAGTGACTTGGTCTACACTGACGAGTTACAGTGACTTGGTCTACACTGACGAGTTACAGTGACTTGGTCTACACTGACGAGGTACAGTGACTTGGTCTACACTGACGAGGTACAGTGACTTGGTCTACACTGACGAGGTACAGTGACTTGGTCTACACTGACGAGGTACAGTGACTAGTTAGTGACTTGGGGCCTCCCTACCTACACCTCCCTCCCCCTGGTTCCCTTGTTATGTGGGACACCTCTCCCTCCCCCTGGTTCCCTTGTTATGTGGGACACCTCTCCCCCCCTGGTTCCCTTGTTATGTGGGACACCTCTCCCCCCCTGGTTCCCTTGTTATGTGGGACACCTCTCCCCCCCTGGTTCCCTTGTTATGTGGGACACCTCTCCCCCCCTGGTTCCCTTGTTATGTGGGACACCTCTCCCCCCCTGGTTCCCTTGTTATGTGGGACACCTCTCCCCCCCTGGTTCCCTTGTTATGTGGGACACCTCTCCCCCCCTGGTTCCCTTGTTATGTGGGACACCTCTCCCCCCCTGGTTCCCTTGTTATGTGGGACACCTCCCCCCCCCCTGGTTCCCTTGTTATGTGGGACACCTCTCCCCCCTGGTTCCCTTGTTATGTGGGACACCTCTCCCCCCTGGTTCCCTTGTTATGTGGGACACCTCTCTCCCCCCTGGTTCCCTTGTTATGTGGGACACCTCTCTCCCCCCTGGTTCCCTTGTTATGTGGGACACCTCTCTCCCCCCTGGTTCCCTTGTTATGTGGGACACCTCTCTCCCCTGGTTCCCTTGTTATGTGGGACACCTCTCCCCCCCTGGTTCCCTTGTTATGTGGGACACCTCTCTCCCCTGGTTCCCTTGTTATGTGGGACACCTCTCCCCCCCTGGTTCCCTTGTTATGTGGGACACCTCTCTCCCCTGGTTCCCTTGTTATGTGGGACACCTCTCCCCCCCTGGTTCCCTTGTTATGTGGGACACCTCTCTCCCCTGGTTCCCTTGTTATGTGGGACACCTCTCCCCCTGGTTCCCTTGTTATGTGGGACACCTCTCCCCCTGGTTCCCTTGTTATGTGGGACACCTCTCCCCCATTGACGGGTGTATCTACTCTAGCATCACTGTGGCGTCTTCTCCTGCTCACACACCGATGACTTCTAGATTGATGGATTAAACACTCGTGGAGGAAGGGTGTGAAATCTCATTAGATTTAGCAGTGTCTTGAACAACAACCTTCCAGATTACAAAATGAGACTTTCAGCCAAGTGGAAAGCAATTACCCATCATCCTCAGTGTTGCCGTCTTTCCCCTTGTTCGTTCTTCACCAATTAAGTAGTGCTCCTCCATTTTAATTTATTATACGTCTAAGCATGTGTGCTATACAATTCTGCCACTTTTTCTTTGTAAATGATGAAGACCGTGGAGGCTCTTTTGAAAAATGATACTTAAGCAAGCTAGAGCTGATGCTGAAGAAACTCCAAAGAATTAAGATTGGCTTCTAAAAGCTTCTAAATGAAATGAAATCCTGCCCGGCTCTAAGCTGCTGGCGTTTAGATTTCAGTTCGGTGTCCATGATAAGCAATCTTTTGATTTATTTTCTGGCAGGTGGTTCACTCCACACACCAAAGCATTCCACAGAATGGCTTTATCTTCTAAGAAGTTATTGGTGTGGCCATTCTCATTGTGTTGTAACAATGCTTTAATTGTGTGTTTTTATGATAGAAACTCCCACCTGAGCTGAACTTGCAGGAGCTGGAGGAGTACAGAGACCAGCTGAAGAGACAACAAGCAGCGGTGAGTGAAGGAAATGACATGAGCAGCACTGGGTCACTCACTCCCACAGATACTTCTCCCTGATTGCTAATAGCTATTCCATTTATACTGTACCCGTGCACTTCGAAGGCCAACATAACATTGTACGACAACATCTTTAGTGGTCAAAACAAGGACTTAAATAGTTCAGTACAGGATATTGCTCTGCAACACCTGAATACAGAGAACATAGAACTGCAAAATCACCAATTTTCTATCATTTCTGTTAACCCTGAGCTTATTGCTTCAGCTTGTGCATGCACACACCTGTATTGCACCGTGGAGAAGTGCAGTCCCAGGTGGATATTGGCATGTTATATTCAGCAAGACTGCTTCACACCGCTATAGATATACTGTGATTAATAGTTAGTCACTGGTAGTGTTTCTGCTGCAGGCCCAAAGTATTATTAGTAATTATAAACTGGGTGGGTTGAGACCTGAATGCTGTTTGGTTGACAGCCGTGGTATACGGTCTGATATGACAAAACATTTATTTTTACCTCTAATTACGTTGCTAACCAGTTTATAATAGCAATAAGGCATCTTGGGGGTTTGCCAATATACCACGACTAAGGTCTGTGTCCAGGCACTGCGATGCATGTGCATAATTTTTTTATTTATTTAACTGGTCACGTCAGTTAAGAACACATTTTTATTTACAATGACATCGTAGGAACAGTGCCTTGTTTGGGGGCAGAACGACAGATTTTTACCTTGTCAGCTCTGGGATTTGATCAAGCAACCTTTCTGTTACTGGCCCAACACTAACCACTAGGCTACCTGCCACTCCAAGAAGAACAGTGGTATATTGGCCATATATTGGCCATATATTGGCCATATACCACAGCCCGTCGTGCCTTATTGCTTAAAAAGAGCATCATCACTATAGAGGTTCTCTGCAGGTCACCCAGGCCTGGAGGGCAGAGAGCTAGCCAGCAGAGGAACTATATCGGAATCCTTTTAGAAATATGTAACCCATATTCTCCCTCGATCCTCCTCTTCCTGCATCCTCCTTTCCTCCCTGCCTCATCTTTCCCTCTGTACCTTCCAATTGGCTCATTCATCCCCCTCCTCTCCCCTGTAACTATTCCCCAGGTCATTGCTGTAAATGAGAACGTGTTCTCAGTCAACTTACCTGGTAAAATAAATAATTCTCTACACTTCCCCCGAAGTGTGCACTTGCATACTCCATGTCATAGATTTAACAATGTAGGAAACTCCCTCAATCAATGCTTACACCAATCCAATGCTTTTAAATTCATGATGTGGAGTGTGCAGCTGCACACTTTGGAAGAAGGGTAGAACATCTGGATCCTTCCCCTCTTCCTTCTTTCTCATCCTTCACTGTGACTCCCTCCCTAGCCTCCTTCTCCTGCTCTGCATTGTGTCTCACACAGCAGAGCTGTCTTTTCAAGGAGCGAGGCAGGGCCAGAGCCATGATCCCTAGTGGTGGTAGGATGAAAGATGGAGGCCTCTGTGGACAGAACACTGACTGTCTGACAGAGCTCTTCAACAGAGCAGACAGCTGGCTGCCAGCCTTAGACCCCAGGACCTCAATACCAGGACCAGAGGACCAGGGGCCTTATCAAGTCTTCTGCCTTACCCAGGCTGTGAATGACTAACCCGGCCTCAGATCACCTCGCCCCCACCCCTTAGGATGGAGATCATCGTACGCTGAATTCAAAGTCATCCCCTAGTTAAGCAAACGACCCTAGACACTTCCTGTAGGTATGTATGGTAATAGCTCTATCTTGTCCTCTGATTGGTAAGGTGGAATTTTCCCTGTATTGCTTACACACCTATCTGATCCTTTCAAACAAATGCATAGGAGAAGGATGGTTTCTCCTCCATCACATATTCATAGCTTTGGATATAGACTTCCACTGTGCTATATTGTGTACATGCATAATGACATTCCCTATAGGATCTGAACTCTCTCTCTCTCTCTGATTGATAACTACCTATTGAGAGGGCCTCTCCATCCCTATGCGCTGATGTGAAATTGAATATTTCCCTCGCTGAGGCAGAGGAGTAGATACTGTACTGTAGATAGGAATGGTGCATCGATACATTCTATAGAACTTCTCCCTTAAATTAGTTCCATCCAAAACAAATGGGTGATTTCCCCCCCCCCAGTCTGGCAGAAGCTGTTGTAGAGAATGGCTGCTATATAGGGAGGTGGTGGAGGTTCGCTGTGTAATTGGCAGCTTTGACACATCGTTGGCTGAGGCTCATCTCTCAGTTAATTACTTGTCTGCTGTATGATTGTCATCCACTTTAGAGATGCCAGGGGCTCTGCTCTGACTGTAAAAGTGGGAAGTCTCTCTTTAACTTCTAGGATTCCTAGTATGTTGTCACTATGTTTCACCATAGGGGTGGTGCCAGGTTTTCTCCAAATGTGGCGCTTGGCATTTAGGCCAAATAGTTACATTTTGGTTACATCAGACCAGAGAAAATTGTTTCTCATGGTTCGAGTCCTTTAGGTGCCTTTTGGCAAACTCCAAGCGGGCTGTCGTGTCTTTTACTGAGCAGTGGCTTCCGTCTGGCCACTCTACCATAAAGTGCTGCAGAGATGGTTGTCCTTCTGGAAGGTTCTCCCATCTCCACAGAGGAGCTCTGTCAGTGACCATTGGTTTCTTGGTCACCTCCCTGACCAAAGCCCTTCTCCCCCGATTGCTCAGTTTGGCCGGGCAGACAGTTCTAGGAAGAGTCTTGGTGTGTATTGATCCAGGTGTATTAGGAGGAGGGAGGGGCCGGTCGGTATGTATTGATCCAGGTGTATTAGGAGGAGGGAGGGGCCGCGGTGTGTATTGATCCAGGTGTATTAGGAGGAGGGAGGGGCCGGCAGTGTGTATTGGTCCAGGTGTATTAGGAGGAGGGAGGGGCCGCGGTGTGTATTGGTCCAGGTGTATTAGGAGGAGGGAGGGGCCGCGGTGTGTATTGGTCCAGGTGTATTAGGAGGAGGGAGGGGCCGGTGGTGTGTATTGGTCCAGGTGTATTAGGAGGAGGGAGGGGCCGCGGTGTGTATTGGTCCAGGTGTATTAGGAGGAGGGAGGGGCCGGCGGTGTGTATTGGTCCAGGTGTATTAGGAGGAGGGAGGGGCCGGCGGTGTGTATTGGTCCAGGTGTATTAGGAGGAGGGAGGGGCCGCGGTGTGTATTGGTCCAGGTGTATTAGGAGGAGGGAGGCGCCGGCGGTGTGTATTGGTCCAGCTCACTCATTGATATTGACCAGGACTCTTCCTGGGTTGGTTTCATGCTCCGGGTGTGTCCTAAATGACATCCTATTCTCTGCACAGGACACTACTTTTGGGGAATAGGCTATGATATTATCTACCATATAGTCCAGGGGCACTCAACTCTTACCTATGAGGTCACCTAGTGTCCCAGGTCTAAATCAGTCTTCGATTAGAGGGGAACAATAGCTGGCTTCCAGGTCCAGAGTTGAGTTTGAGGGATTTAGGTGATATTATTCTATTTGGGATGTAGACAGTCGAATTGGCCACCGTGTTTACTTAGCTGCTTGATATACAGTACATCACCATTGTCTGTCTCCCCTTAACAAACTATAGAATCCTCATTTGGTGCAGTACTGGTAAAGTAGGCTGGCTATGAAATCACTAGGGCCGGTGTTGTGCCATTTAGGTAATAAGAGAAATAGGACTTATCCACTTCACTCCCTGCCTCTCTGACACACTTAGCATCACAGACCTCAGATGGAACTCTCAAATCCTCAAAGAATGAATTTGGTACATGAGACAAATCAACATTTAGTTTTATTCAGGCAGTAAGGAAATGAGATGGGGAGACAGGCAGGTAGGATAAAGATTGAGAAACGTTAGGATGCTGCAGTGGTATAGGCTAACGGGTATAGGCTAACGGGTATAGGCTAACGGGTATAGGCTAACGGGTATAGGCTAACGGGTATAGGCTAACGGGTATAGGCTAACGGGTATAGGCTAACGGGTATAGGCTAACGGGTATAGGCTAACGGGTATAGGCTAACGGGTATAGGCTAACGGGTATAGGCTAACGGGTATAGGCTAACGGGTATAGGCTAACGGGTATAGGCTAACGGGTATAGGCTAACGGGTATAGGCTAACGGGTATAGGCTAACGGGTATAGGCTAACGGGTATAGGCTAACGGGTATAGGCTAACGGGTATAGGCTAACTTAACGGCCACTGTTTCTGTCCAGCTTCATGGTCTCTACCTTTGGGCTACAAACCGTGGGTGATGACTGGTTGATTGGCTTTCTGAATTCGATGTGATTGGCTGTTGGCTTTTAGACCCCAAACTGCAGCTGGTGAAGAACACTTACAGTAGGATGCGTCCAAAATGGCACCCTACGCCATATGTAGTGAACTACTTTTGATCAGGACCCATAGGGCTCTGGTCTAAAGTAGTGCACACTATATAGTGAATAGGGTGCCATTTATTACTGCTACCCAGTAGTCTTTGCTGATTGACAGCTCTTAGCTAAAATACATGGGGCGTGAGGCCAGAAAATTGGGCTATTAACTCCGCTCTGCATCCCAGTCAATTATATGTGAATTATACCTCGCTGTTGGGCTCTGTCAGATCACAGGTGATGGGTGGGCTAATCTGTGTGGTGGTGTGGGATCCTGCAGGTGATTGGGTCTTTTCCACACTGCTGCTTTTTGGTGATATGGACGTGTTTTTTGAGTGAAGAGGAGAAGGGTCTCTGTACCAGGGATGAGCCCTTTCTCTGGATCCTAAATGGGACTGGTGTTGTGCTATAAGTGAAGTGACCCCTAACACTGAACCACTGCTATGCGTCTAAATATTTTGCTGTGCGATCTGTAATTTTAATTTAGGAGCACCTAATTTATTTTTTAAATATGGTTGATTTCAGAGGCTATCCCCTCCAACTCTCCATCTCACATTCATTATTTAACTCGTTCACTCACCCTTTCGCTCTCTCTCGCACGGACACACATACACACAGTTGAGCAAGTGAGCGTAGCAGCTGAACAGTCCAACCATCTGTTCTGTTCAGGGCTCCAGTTAGCTCCCTTACCCAACCCCCCCCTCCGTACATCAATATATCAGCTCCCCCTCACTGTGGAGCTGTGTACTGAGCATCAATATATCAGCTCCCCCTCACTGTGGAGCTGTGTACTGAGCATCAATATATCAGCTCCCCCTCACTGTGGAGCTGTGTACTGAGCATCAATATATCAGCTCCCCCTCACTGTGGAGCTGTGCACTGAGCATCAAGATATCAGCTCCCCCTCACTGTGGAGCTGTGCACTGAGCATCAAGATATCAGCTCCCCCTCACTGTGGAGCTGTGCACTGACCATCAAGATATCAGCTCCCCCTCACTGTGGAGCTGTGCACTGAGCATCAATATATCAGCTCCCCCTCACTGTGGAGCTGTGTACTGAGCATCAATATATCAGCTCCCCCTCACTGTGGAGCTGTGCACTGAGCATCAATATATCAGCTCCCCCTCACTGTGGAGCTGTGTACTGAGCATCAATATATCAGCTCCCCCTCACTGTGGAGCTGTGTACTGAGCATCAATATATCAGCTCCCCCTCACTGTGGAGCTGTGTACTGAGCATCAATATATCAGCTCCCCCTCACTGTGGAGCTGTGCACTGAGCATCAATATATCAGCTCCCCCTCACTGTGGAGCTGTGCACTGAGCATCAAGATATCAGCTCCCCCTCACTGTGGAGCTGTGCACTGACCATCAAGATATCAGCTCCCCCTCACTGTGGAGCTGTGCACTGAGCATCAAGATATCAGCTCCCCCTCACTGTGGAGCTGTGCACTGAGCATCAATATATCAGCTCCCCCTCACTGTGGAGCTGTGCACTGAGCATCAATATATCAGCTCCCCCTCACTGTGGAGCTGTGCACTGAGCATCAATATATCAGCTCCCCCTCACTGTGGAGCTGTGCACTGAGCATCAATATATCAGCTCCCCCTCACTGTGGAGCTGTGCACTGAGCATCAATATATCAGCTCCCCCTCACCGTGGAGCTGTGTACTGAGCATCAATATATCAGCTCCCCCTCACTGTGGAGCTGTGTACTGAGCATCAATATATCAGCTCCCCCTCACTGTGGAGCTGTGTACTGAGCATCAATATATCAGCTCCCCCTCACTGTGGAGCTGTGTACTGAGCATCAATATATCAGCTCCCCCTCACTGTGGAGCTGTGTACTGAGCATCAATATATCAGCTCCCCCTCACTGTGGAGCTGTGTACTGAGCATCAATATATCAGCTCCCCCTCACTGTGGAGCTGTGTACTGAGCATCAATATATCAGCTCCCCCTCACTGTGGAGCTGTGTACTGAGCATCAATATATCAGCTCCCCCTCACTGTGGAGCTGTGTACTGAGCATCAATATATCAGCTCCCCCTCACTGTGGAGCTGTGTACTGAGCATCAATATATCAGCTCCCCCTCACTGTGGAGCTGTGTACTGAGCATCAATATATCAGCTCCCCCTCACTGTGGAGCTGTGTACTGAGCATCAATATATCAGCTCCCCCTCACTGTGGAGCTGTGTACTGAGCATCAATATATCAGCTCCCCCTCACTGTGGAGCTGTGTACTGAGCATCAATATATCAGCTCCCCCTCACTGTGGAGCTGTGTACTGAGCATCAATATATCAGCTCCCCCTCACTGTGGAGCTGTGTACTGAGCATCAATATGGCTCTGGAACATTATTCCTAGCTGTGTGTGTGTGTGTGTAATCCCAACTACAGCCTTGCGCTAAATGTGTTATAAGTCAGATGCGATCCACAACGTACTAGGTTATGTGTAGCTAGGTGGCAAGTCAGTCCCTTGTGTATTTATTGTGAGTATGTCGTGTTGTGCAGGTGCACAAACATGGTTTCTTCTACTGAGTAAATACCGCATGCTGTGTGAGAGGGTTGGCATGATTTAGTCCAGGGTTGAATTAACACAACCTGGTAGTTATTTCTACAACCTGGTAGTTATTTCTACAACCTGGTAGTTATTTCTACAACCTGGTAGTTAACCCAACCTGGTAGTTATTTCTGCAACCTGGTAGTTATTTCTTATTTCATCAAAGCAAAATGTACCTTTTTATGTCCTTTAGGCCTTGATTCTCAGAAAACACCAATGAAGACTATGATACACACACTATTTGAATAATGGCAATGTTACATACAGTACAGCACATACTGTACCACACACAATAGGCTATTCTTAAGTAGCTAGTAGTAAAGTATAGATTTGATTCAGTCTCGTAGTAAAGTGAAGGTTAACTCAGTCTAGTAGTAAAGTGTATGCTAATTCAGTCTAGTAGTAACGTGTAGGCTAATTCAGTATAGTAGTAAAGTGTAGGTTAATTCAGTCTAGTAGTAAAGTGTAGGCTAATTCAGTCTAGTAGTAAAGTGTAGGCTAATTCAGTCTAGTAGTAAAGTGTAGGCTAATTCAGTCTCGTAGTAAAGTGTAGGCTAATTCAGTCTCGTAGTAAAGTGTAGGCTAATTCAGTCTAGTAGTAAAGTGTAGGCTAATTCAGTCTCGTAGTAAAGTGTAGGCTAATTCAGTCTCGTAGTAAAGTGTAGGCTAATTCAGTCTCGTAGTAAAGTGTAGGCTAATTCAGTCTCGTAGTAAAGTGTAGGCTAATTCAGTCTCGTAGTAAAGTGTAGGCTAATTCAGTCTCGTAGTAAAGTGTAGGCTAATTCAGTCTCGGTTTGATCAACCATACAGATATTCCACATTGTGAGAATCCTCTTGGTTAAAGACTTATGTTATAGATAGACACCAAAGTCCTCTATTCTTTCTCCATGCTCTACCATAGTACGATAACCGTGTCTCTCAGGTGGGGTAGAATTTACAAGCGTCTGACTGGGTAATTTTTTGTGTGTCCTCGCTCTGTAGGTTTCCAAAAAAGTTGCCGATCTTATCCTGGAAAAACAGCCGTCCTACGTTAAGGTATGCTTTCTTCATTCTTTTTTTCCTTCCTCCTTTCCTTACACTGTATACATTTTCAAAATCTCACTCAAACTCTTCCGGTGTTTATTTTTCGCTGATTGATATCAACTCACAATCAATCATGCCAAAGGAGGTAATGTGGAATATACCGGCATTACCATTACGGGGCGGCAGGTAGTTTAGTGGTTAGAGCGTTGGGCCAGTAACCGAAAGGTTGCTGGTTAAATAAAAAAAGATATATGACTGCATTTGCCTTATAGACAGGTTAGTTGTTTAGCAACAAAAACATGCTCAACTATGGGGCAAACAGTTGGCTGACAACATGGAAACTATATTTCATCTCCAATTTTTATTGAAAACATAAAGTTGCACTTCTTGTCTCTCAAATACAATCAGTTGTTGGTGAGCTAGTAAATTTGAGCCATAGACGTGACATCAGTCAAATCGCCTCAAAACAAGGCATGGTATCAAGAACAAGATAAAACAAACTGAAACGAGCCACCTACGATTCCCAACAAGGCATCATTTTCCTAACGTTCTCAGCCAAACCCGTCTTAGTAAAACATGACTCAACGTAGATGATGACTGTCAGTCACTGCTACTGAAGACAATCTCAAGCTATACATCTAATCAGGGCCGGTTGGCTGACATTGTCCGTCATGACTTGTGGATGTGCGAGTGAGTAAGTGTGTATCCCCTCGCTAAAGCAATCAGTTCTTTTGTGTTTGGTTCAAAGCCTCAGCCAAAAACAGGAGGGAGGGAGAAGTCTGAAAAAGCGTGTGTAGTTGGGCGTCTGTATCCCCATGCTCCTCTTAGTGGGAGCTCTTTCAGATGTGTACGAGGTGTTCACGGTCGGACAGGAAACAACTTTGATCAGGCCAACTGGGGATTCATACCGGTCAGGCCGTGCACCACAGCTGAATGGTTTAGTTAGTATTAGGGCTGACCCCATTTAGTTGATTGTTTGGTCGATAGGCTGTTGGTCGACCAAGATTTTTAGTCGTGCAGTAGCAAAAAAAATACAAATAATTTGGGTTTACAAGACACCGGTCTGATTGGCGCCTGTCTGAGTGGACTGATCCATTGTGGAGGCCTTGGCGATGGCACAGTCGATCAGTGTAAGACGTGCTACTGAAATTGTATATGGTTATATTACATAGGAACAATGGTGCAACACAATAAAAATAATATAATTTTATAACGGATGCGCTTTCTCCCGCGTCGGATAGTGGTTGCTGTCCGCGGTTCTGAAACAGATCAGTGCGCTGTTGAATTGAAGCCTTTTCCTAGACCATGTTGCTATGTGCATAATAGCAAAGTTAACCAGCATATTGGTGTTGAGAACAATGTGGTAGAGGCAGCAGCAGAATGAGATTAGAAAACAGCCCTTGTCTTATTGTCTAAGAAAAGTGAGGAGAGGGGAAACCCCAACTTAATTATGTCTATAATCAACAGCCTAACTGTTAAATGTGCCTGGCTTTAAATCATCAATATATCTACAGAAATAAGACATCCTGCCTCTTTTGAGTGTTTAATAGCCTACTGATTCCGTGAGCACCAAGCCTTGAGCTTGAGCACCAAGCCTTGAGCTTAATCTTTGCTATGCTGCAATAAAGGCTTTATACTTTATTTGTTAGACCAGCCTCACTGGTTTTATTTATATTTTTTTAGTGTTTACATTGTTCCAAATGGTCAGAAAAAATAATATTTTTAAAAATAACCCTCATTATTCCTTGATCTCCTTCTTGTTATTATTAAGATCATCTTTATAATAATACTAAGTCATGTCATTATCAGTAGGCTTAGTATAGCAGCCTTCTAAACTCAGCGAAACACCAGCAAAACACCAAATTCCACGTCAACAGTGAGGAGGCGACTCCGGGATGCTGGCCTTCTAGGCAGAGTTCCTCTGTCCAGTGTCTGTTCTATTTGCCCATCTTAATCTTTTATTTTTATTGGCCAGTCTGAGATATGTCTTTTTCTTTGCAACTCTACCTAGAAGGCCAGCATCCCAGAGTCACCTCTTCACTGTTGATGTTGATACTGGTGTTTTGCGGGTCCTATTTAATGGAGCTGCCAGTTGAAGACACTGTCAGGCAGGTACTATTTAATGAAGCTGCCAGTTGAGGACTTGTGAGGCAGGCACTATTTAATGAAGCTGCCAGTTGAGGACTTGTTAGGCACTCTAATGTACTTGTCCTCTTGCTCAGTTGTGCACCGGGGCCTGCCAATCCTATTTTCTATTCTGGTTATAGCCAGTTTGCGCTCTTCTGTGAAGGGAATAGTACACAGCGTTGTACGAGATCTTCAATTTCTTGCCATTTTCTCGCATGGAATAGCCTTCATTTCTCAGAACAAGAATAGACTGACGAGTTTCAGAAGAAAGGTCTTTGTTTCTGGACATTTTGAGCCTGTAATCAAACCCACAAATGCTGATGCTCCAGATACTCAACTAGTTTAAGGAATGCCATTTTTATTGCTTCTTTAATCAGGACAACAGTTTTCAGCTGTGTTAACACAATTGCTAAATAGGTTTCTAGTGATTAATTAGCCTTTTAAAATGATACACTTGGATTAGCTAACAAAACGTGCCATTGGAACACAGGAGTGATGGTTGCTGATAATGGGTCTCTGCCCGGGTATCCTGGAAGGACATTGACCTCATCCCGTCAGTTGAGGATGCCTGGTCATTCTTTAAAAGTAACTTCCACACCATTTTAGATAAGCATGCTCCGTTCAAAAAATGCAGAACTAAGAACAGATACAGTCCTTGGTTCACTCCAGACCTGACTGCCCTCGACCAGCACAAAAATATCCTGTGGCGGACTGCAATAGCATCGAATAGTCCCCGCGATATGCAACTGTTCAGGGAAGTCAGGAACCAATACACGCAGTCAGTCAGGAAAGCTAAGGCCAGCTTCTTCAGGCAGAAGTTTGCATCCTGTAGCTCCAATTCCAAAAAGTTCTGGGACACTGTGAAGTCCATGGAGAACAAGAGCACCTCCTCCCAGCTGCCCACTGCACTGAGGCTAGGTAACACGGTCACCACCGATAAATCCATGATTATCGAAAACTTCAATAAGCATTTCTCAACGGCTGGCCATGCCTTCCGCCTGGCTACTCCAACCTCGGCCAACAGCTCTGCCCCCCCCGCAGCTCCTCGCCCAAGCCTCTCCAGGTTCTCCTTTACCCAAATCCAGATAGCAGATGTTCTGAAAGAGCTGCAAAACCTGGACCCGTACAAATCAGCTGGGCTTGACAATGTGGACCCTCTATTTCTGAAACTATCTGCCGCCATTGTCGCAACCCCTATTACCAGCCTGTTGCACCTCTCTTTCATATCGTCTGAGATCCCCAAGGATTGGAAAGCTGCCGCAGTCAACCCCCTCTTCAAAGGGGCGGACACCCTGGACCCAAACTAATACAGACCTATATCCATCCTGCCCTGCCTATCTAAGGTCTTCGAAAGCCAAGTCAACAAACAGGTCACTGACCATCTCGAATCCCACCGTACCTTCTCCGCTGTGCAATCTGGTTTCCGAGCCGGTCACGGGTGCACCTCAGCCACACTCAAGGTACTAAACGATATCATAACCGCCATCGATAAAAGACAGTACTGTGCAGCCGTCTTCATCAACCTTGCCAAGGCTTTCGACTCTGTCAATCACCATATTCTTATCGGCAGACTCAGTAGCCTCGGGCCGACTCTTTTCTCTGTATATATCAATGATGTTGCTCTTGCTGCGGGCGATTCCCTGATCCACCTCTACGCAGACGACACCATTCTATATACTTTCGGCCCGTCATTGGACACTGTGCTATCTAACCTCCAAACGAGCTTCAATGCCATACAACACTCCTTCCGTGGCCTCCAACTGCTCTTAAACGCTAGTAAAACCAAATGCATGCTTTTCAACCGATCGCTGCCTGCACCCGCATGCCCGACTAGTATCACCACCCTGGATGGTTCCGACCTTGAATATGTGGACATCTATAAGTACCTAGGTGTCTGGCTAGACTGCAAACTCTCCTTCCAGACTCATATCAAACATCTCCAATCGAAAATCAAATCAAGAGTCGGCTTTCTATTCCGCAACAAAGCCTCCTTCACTCACGCCGCCAAGCTTACCCTAGTAAAACTGACTATCCTACCGATCCTCGACTTCGGCGATGTCATCTACAAAATGGCTTCCAACACTCTACTCAGCAAACTGGATGCAGTCTATCACAGTGCCATCCGTTTTGTCACTAAAGCACCTTATACCACCCACCACTGCAACTTGTATGCTCTAGTCGGCTGGCCCTCGCTACATATTCGTCGCCAGACCCACTGGCTCCAGGTCATCTACAAGTCCATGCTAGGTAAAGCTCCGCCTTATCTCAGTTCACTGGTCACGATGGCAACACCCATCCGTAGCACGCGCTCCAGCAGGTGTATCTCACTGATCATCCCTAAAGCCAACACCTCATTTGGCCGCCTTTCGTTCCAGTACTCTGCTGCCTGTGACTGGAACGAATTGCAAAAATGAAGTCGGAGACTTTTATCTCCCTCACCAACTTCAAACATCAGCTATCTGAGCAGCTAACCGATCGCTGCAGCTGTACATAGTCTATTGGTAAATAGCCCACCCATTTTCACCTACCTCATCCCCATACTGTTTTTATTTATTTACTTTTCTGCTCTTTTGCACACCAATATCTCTACCTGTACATGACCATCTGATCATTTATCACTCCAGTGTTAATCTGCAAAATTGTAATTATTCGCCTACCTCCTCATGCCTTTTGCACACAATGTATATAGACTTTTTTTCTACTGTGTTATTGACTTGTTAATTGTTTACTCCATGTGTAACTCTGTGTTGTCTGTTCACACTGCTATGCTTTATCTTGGCCAGGTCACAGTTGCAAATGAGAACTTGTTCTCAACTAGCCTACCTGGTTAAATAAAGGTGTTCTCAACTAGCCTACCTGGTTAAATAAAGGTGTTCTCAACTAGCCTACCTGGTTAAATAAAGGTGTTCTCAACTAGCCTACCTGGTTAAATAAAGGTTAAATAAATAAAATTAAAAATAAAAGTACGCCTATGTAGATATTCCATAAATCTGCCGTTTCCAGCTACAATCGTCATTTACAACATTAACAATGTCGACATTGTATTTCTGATAAATTTGATGTTATTTTAATGGACAAAAAATTCACTTTTCTTTCTAAAACCAGGACATTTCTAAGTGTCCCCAAACTTTTGAACGGTAGTGGATATAGCCTAGCTATGCTATAAATAAGCAAAAAGGCCCAAGGGGTTTGAGGTATATGGCTAATATACCATGACTAAGGGCTGGTCTTACGCATGTCGCAGTGTGGAGTACCTGGATACAGCCCTTAGTTGTGGTATATTGGTCATATACCGCAAACCCCTAGGTGCCTTACTGCAATTAAACTGGTTACCAATGTACAGTAATTACAATGCATTCGGAACGTATTCAGACCCCTTCACTTTTTCCACATTTTCTAAAATGGATTAAATAGTTTTTTCCCCCTCATCAATCTGCACACAATACCCCATAATGACAAAACCTTGAAATATCACATTTGCATAAGTATTGAGACCCTTTAGACCCTGCACCTTTGGCAGCGATTACAGCCTTCATGGGTATGATGCTTGGCACACCTGTATTTGGGGAGTTTCTCCCATTCTTCTCTGCAAATAATCTTGAGCTCTGTCAGGTTGGATGGGGAGTGTCGCTGCAAAGCTATTTTCGGGTCTCCAGAGATGTTCGATCGGGTTCATGTCCGGGCTCTGGCTGGGCCACTCAAGGACATTCAAAGACTTGTCCCGAAGCCACTCCTGCGTTGTTTTGGCTGTGTGCTTAGGGTCGTTGACCTGTTGGAAGGTGAAGCTTCACCCCAGAGGTCCTGAGCGCTCTGGAGCAGGTTCTCATCAACGATCTCTCTGTACTTTTCTCTGTTAATCTTTCCCTTGTTTCCTGACTAGTCCCCCAGTCCCTACCGCTGAAAAACATCCTCACAGCATGATGCTGCCACCATGCTTCACTGGTATTGGCCTGGTGAAGAGCGGTGCCTGGTTTTCTCCAGATGTGACGCTTGGCATTCAGGCCAAAGAGTTTAATCTTAGTTTCATCAGACCAGAGAATTCTGTTTCTCATGTTCAGTTTTTAGGTGCCATTTGGCAAACTCCAAGCGGGCTGTCGTGCCTTTTACTGAGTAGTGTTTTCCGTCTGGCCACTCTACCATAAAGGCCTGATTGGTGGAGTGCTGCAGAGATGGTTGTCCTTCTGGAAGATTATCACATCTCCACAGAGGAACTCTGGAGCTCTGTCAGTGGCCATCTTGGTCTCCTCCCTTGGTCTCCTCCCTGACCAAAGCCCTTCTCCCCCGATTGCTCAGGTTTGCCGGTCGTCCAGCTCTAGGAAAGAGTCTTGGTGGTTCCAAACTTCTTCCATTTAAGAAGGATGGAGGTCACTGTGTTCTTGGGAACTTTCAATTCTGCAGAAATGTTTTGGTACCTTTCCCCAAATCTGTACCTATAAACAATCCTGTCTCGGAGCTCTACAGACAATTCCTTCGACCTCATGGCTTGGTTTTTGCTCTGACATGCACTGTCAACTGTGGGACAGGTGTGTGCATTTCCAAATCATGTCCAATCAATAGAATTTACCACAGCTGGACTCCAAGTTGTAGAAACATCTCAAGGATGATCAGTGGAAACAGGATGCACCTGAGCTCAATTTCAAGTCTCATAGCAAAGTGTCTGAGTACTTAGGTAAATACGATATTTCAGTTTTTTTATTTTAATAAATAATTAATAAATGTCTAAACCAGTTTTCTTCTTTGTCATTATGTGGTATTGTGTGTAGATTGCTGATGTTTAAAAAATATATTTTAATCCATTTTAGAATAAGGCTGTAACGTATCAAAATGTGGAAAAAGTCATGTGGTTTTAATACTTTCCGAATTTTATCCGGTGAAGTGTATAACACAATTTCTAGATTGTTGAAAGTTTCCAAGAATACAGCGGTCTCCATCATTGGAAAATTGAAAACATAGGGAACTACCCAGACTGTGCAACCGGCCAAGAAAGACCTTGGTCAGGTAGGTAACCAAGAACCCAATGACCACTGGCTGAAATGGTTGAACCTGCCAGAAGGACAACAGTCTCTACAGCTCTTCAGCAATTTGGGCTTCATGGGAGAGTAGCCAGACAGAACCCACTCCTGAGAAAAAGGTGCATGACGTGAAAGACTCAGAGCATAAGATAAAATAGATGTGGTCTGATTTAAACAAGTTTTACTCTGGTCTGAATGTGAAGCGCAATGCAAAGTGCAATGTCCTGGAGAAAGACAGGCACAGCTCATCATTGAATGGAGCCAAATCCTTGATGAGAACCTGCTTCAGAGTGCAAACGACCTTAGACTGGGGCTAAGATTTACATTCCAACAGGACAATGACTCCAAGCATACAGCCAAAGCAATGCTTGAATGGCTTGAGAACTAATGGGGAAGTCCTTGACTGGCCCAGCCAAACCCCAGAATTGAATATCACTGTAAATCCGTGGGAAGACATGAAGATTGCTGTTCACTGCCTCTCCCCATGTAACTTAACAGAGCTTGAGAAAATCTTCCAGGAATAATGGGAGAAAATCCCCAAATCCAGATGTGCAAAGCTGACACAGACATACCCAAGACGACTCAAAGCTGTAATCTCCGCCAAAGGTACTTCAATGTGAAAACTTATGTAATTAAAGATATTTCTGACATTGATTTTCAAGGAATGTGCTAACATTTGTTCACTTTTATATAGTTTCATTGGCTATGTATAGCCTAGCTATGCTATAATGTATAGTTTGTATGGATATATATATATAACCTAGCTATCCTAAAATATTATATGGTTATTATATAGATTCTATGGCTATATATACTCTAGCTATGCTATTATATTATATACTTGTATGGCTGTGTATAGCTTAGCTATGCTATAATATTATACAGGTATTATATATTGTTTGTATGGCGCTATACAGCCTACCTATGACATAATATTATATAAGTATTATATTGTTTGTGTGGCGATATGTAGTCTAGCTATATCGTTTGCATGGCGATATGTAGTCTAGCTATATCGTTTGCATGGCGATATGTAGTCTAGCTATAATATTTAGGTATATCGTTTGTATAGCGATATAGTATAGGTATTATATAATTTGTATGGTGATATGTAGTCTAGCTATAATATTTAGGTATATCGTTTGTATAGCGATATAGTATAGGTATTATATAATTTGTATGGTGATATGTAGTCTAGCTATAATATTTAGGTATTATGTCATGTGTATGGCGATATGTAGTCTAGCTATAATATTTAGGTATATCGTTTGTATAGCGATATAGTATAGGTATTATATAATTTGTATAGTGATATGTAGTCTAGCTATAATATTATATAGGTATTATATAATTTGTATGGTGATATGTAGTCTAGCTATAATATTATATAGGTATTATATAATTTGTATAGTGATATGTAGTCTAGCTATAATATTATATAGGTATTATATAATTTGTATGGTGATATGTAGTCTAGCTATAATATTATATAGGTATTATATAATTTGTATGGTGATATGTAGTCTAGCTATAATATTATATAGGTATTATATAATTTGTATAGTGATATGTAGTCTAGCTATAATATTTAGGTATTATGTCATGTGTATGGCGATATGTAGTATAGGTATTATATTATGTAATTTGCATAGAGATATGTAGTCTAGCCATGTTATATTATGTAGGTATTATATATTGTTTGTATGGCGATATGTAGTCTAGCTATGCGTGATAGTAAGTAATGAGATATAGTCTAGATGTAGATTTAATGGCATGTGGTGAGAGCTGTTTGACCCCCCCACTGTCCTGCTGCTGTAGCTTGTCCTGAGTGGATTCTGCTCTTCCCCCTGTGGGGATAGCCAGACGTAAAGGTCAGGGTCGTGGTTAGGCCGACACCCCGGACACCTGCAGTCACACTGAAGCAGCGGGTGCCACATTTATCATGACCGGGACTGCCAGCCCATTCACCCGTGATGTGTTCTGTGTGTTTCAGCCTCTCCAGTCAATACTGAATCAACAGTGTGATGTTAGGGGATCCATGGTAACTGTCAGTTTAAGTCTCAGGCTAAGGAAAGATTGCTTGACGTGTCATTTCTCCTTCCTAGTCGCCCTTTGAGAGTGGCTAGGAGGTCTGTTAAAGCCGTGAGGTGTTGGCTGAACCTTATCCTCGGCTCCAGATGTGATGGAGCCATCACAGCTTGATATATAGTTGAAAGACCGGGATTGGTGATGTAAAATGGGAGCTGCCCTAACGCGATGCTTATCGGCCAACTTAAAACAGAAGCCCTATAATTGAGTGGGCAAACTAGCCAATGTCTGAGAGAGCGGGAGATTGTCAGGGAGAAAGAGATTGGTACCAGAGTCATAGCCTCTATCCTAATGAATTACCCCCCGATACGTTGTCAGGTAATACAATGCTGACAAAGGAATGAAATGGACTTGGACAGTTGTTTTTCACTATTTTTCGGTGCGAGCACTTACCCGCCATAGATGGTGTTGTGGCCCTCACCAACAGGCTATCGGGCTCATGGGGAGTAATAGACTTTGCATTGAGTCGGTCACTGCACCTTCCATCAATGACCTGTAATACTAATAACTGCCCTATACTGCATTAGCACTATGTACACCTCTGAACAGCACTGTGCTCTATTCCTCCCACTTCATCTATAGATACAAGTAACTGACAATAATGTTAACTGTTGAGTAGTTGAGGGATACAAAGTGTATTAAAAGCAGGTGCTTACACCGGTGTGGTCCGGAGTTGATTAAGCAATTAACATCCCATCATGCTTAGGGTCATGTATAAAATAAATGGCTTTATGTTTACTGTATTTATATTGTGTGTGTTGACTGAGTGTCTGTATTCTGTCTGTAGATTGTCTACTGCTGGCAGCACCTGTGTAAATGTAATTGGCCAAAAAAGTGTGATTTTTGGTAAACTGAGCAGCTAGCTACATGGAACTGTAATTAAACATGATGTCTCGCCCTTCTTGGAGGGTAGATTGGAGAACGGAGTGTGTATGTGTGTGCTGTTTTTGATTGCAGACAAATTTTTCTGAGCAGTCACATTTCCCCCCACAACCATTTATTTGAATGGGACAGGATCCAGTGTGTAGTTAGTGTGTTGGGGGCGGTGGCATACATGAATATAGAACACTTACTATGTCCAAACATCTCAGAGGATGACCTGAATGTCGCCAAAAATGTCTCAAACGGCCCACCCGGCGTGATAAGTTCTATGAGAAACAGTGACATACACTCTGAGTGACCTAAAATGGTGAATCCCGTATTGGTCTTTCACAGTCAGGCCAACCCAAGCTGTACTGTGCAGTAGCCTAATAGTAGGCTTACTATTGAAACGTAAGTTAGGCTTTTAAGTGAGTATTTATTTTTTATCATGTCTTCGCGCTCAGCCACAATTTTTATATAAAAACAACAAAAACGTTCTAACCCAACAACAATGGTTGAACCACATCAGGAGACCATTTTTGAGGTCTGGGAAAATCTAAGAAATGACTTTTTTACCCTTTTAATTCAGGTGTGTAGACACCTAGCTCTGTTGGTTGGTTAGCTGTTTCTGTCACAAAAAAAAAAGAAATGACCTCTGGATTGACGCATATATTCATGATATCATTCTGACCGGTTGGGATAGGCTACTTTGTAGTTAAACATTTAATACAGAAGGTTGTTGGGAAAGCCTTTCCATCTACCAGAAGACAGTGAGGTCTATCATTGGCATCACTATATTGTTCCTGTTCCTTAATGGTTTGAAACCTGGACGTTTTACTTCCTATTATGACGTGTCTTAGCTTGCTTCAAAGCAGCCTATAGCCACAATCCCACCATAGGCCTACTGCCGTGTGCACATTGCTGTGGCTAAAATGTGAAGAAATAATCAAAATGTTTAAGCTGAACATTCTGATCTGTTCCATCTGTCTTATTAATTGATACGGCATGTACTTCCACCACACTACTTTGATACATATCAGTGGGGATTAAGAAGTGAGTATACGTAATGCCCACTGAAAAATAAGTGGGTATGCGGTGTGTACCTGGGTATACCCTCCACTACACCAATGGGATGCAGTTCACCACTTTAGAAGTACAGCCGAATGGTGAACAGCCCGTCGAGTGTCATTTGCTTCCCATCAAATCTCATCTTCCATTTCCACCCAGGTCCTGGGTCGCTTGAGAAATGTAGTATTGCCACTTCTACCTATATAGGTATACCTATGTATTCTGAGGGGTTGAATTGGCCTTTTGCACCACTGTGTTTTTAGAAGCTACAGTATCTGCTTGGGGCGGTTAGAGCATTGGGCCAGTAACCGAAAGGTTGCTAGGTCAAATCCCAGAGCTGACGAGGTAAAAATCGGTCACTCTGCCCCTGAACAAGGCAGTTAACCCACTGTTCCTATGCCGTCATTGTAAATTAGAATTTGTTCTTAACTGACTTGCCTAGTTAAACAAAGGTTAAATAAAACATCTGCTGCTGTGGTTGTCAGCTCGCTAACAGACAGGTTTACTCCAGGGAGGATGGGAGATAGGGCAGAGGTCATGTGTTAATCCCCAGGCTGCTGTATGTGTGTCTCTGTCTCTGTAACCCGATGGGGATGTTCTATCAGATCTGCTGGATCAGCTAGATAAATGTGTCTCCAAACAGAGGTAAAAATGGTTAGAAAGATGTGTAAACTCTATAGTAGAGACCCCTTGCCGTGTGTGTCTCAGCCATTCTAGCGCAAAGGGCTGTGAACGGACCGGGCGTTGGGCTACGGCTTCCATTTGCTCAGTCAGGAAGTACATTTGAGGTGTATGTGATGGGTTTCTGCTGTTTTTCTGTATTTAGCTTGCATTCCACACACACTGCTTCTTTCACAGACAAATTATACCACTGAAAACCCAATTGTCATGCTAGGAAGTTTTCTGATGATTCATTGGACTTAAGGCCTTAACCTTGTCTGCCATTGGGGTGCAGGCGAGACCCGAGAGCTGTAGCTAGCTTCATGTTTTACAATGGGATTTCGGGCCACTGGCCTGGGTATTAGTGAGAAACTTGGCTTACTGGTCGGTCTCATTAATGATGCGACTGTGCCGCGGTGAGTCACTAGTTCTTAATTCTCAGTGTCTCAGCAGAGCTGCCACTCCGCCCTTTGGGCAAGGGCACGTCCAAGGACACTCTTTGTTCAGCATTACTAATGCATGTTGTTTAACTTGCTCTGAAAATACTACATTCATACTGTTCAACTACTGTAAGGCCTACTATACTGCATAAGGGTTATTTGATCTTGTACACATTTGCAGCTAAAAGCTGAATTGCTGTACAAAAAGAAAAGGTTTAGACGGGTTGAAAATGAAGTGTCTAGTCAGCCTCAGAGGCTGATTCTGCTGGCAACACGGATCTGCATGATGTTTGATGGTGTATGGTCATTCAGTTGATCTGGGAGAGGTTAGTTTGGGTACAGCCTGAGTCGTGTCCACTTGCATGTAGCAGTAGGCCTTATGTCCCTCACTTCATGAGGTTAACAGCATCCATGCCCTTAAACTAGGAGTTGTTTGTGACTTGTTTTATGTCAACTGATCAAGCCAGCCAGGAGGCTATTCTCTATCCAGTTTGAATGGGATTGTTTGTTTAGACGTCTGTTCTGACGTAAGAGCCGTTTCTCTGTTTGCCCCTCTTTATCTACTGCGCTGAATCAATTTTCCACCTCGTATTCCCTCACCAAATAGTTGTTTTTAACATGACAGTATTCTTTGTACTTACATTGATGTACATTCTGTAAAACTTGAATAAAAATACATGCATACAAAAAAAAACATGACAGGGTGTGTTGTCTTTCTCTGACGGCTGCCTCTTTGAGTCTTTGACCAGCCCCAATAATGTTCGCCTAAGATGAGGTTAGTTAGCGTGCGCTCTCACCTCAAGGCGATGACAGCTGGCTCTTCAAAAAACAAGTCAGAATATCACTATTCAGTGACTCCACAGTAGCTGAGGGCATGTTCGTTCTTTGAGAGGTCGTTGTTGGGTTGGCCTTTTCCATGTAAAACCACTCATTTCCTGTTTCCATTACAGAACTCTTCCATTTCTCTCTGAATGTTTGTGTTTTTGATATTATGACACACTCATGCACAAACACACACTTTAGGGTTGATATGTTGAAGCCTTTGCCAGTGAGGCACTGGTACTGAATAGAGACAATTGATGGAGGAGAATGTGGTGTGGTGTTTTCTCATGGGTCACAGTGGGGTGCGCAAGAGAAAATGAAGAACGTTTCGTACCCTGTGTGGGGGAATGATTCTCCCTGATTCACCCCATTAGTGACAGATGGGGCTCACAGGAAACTGGAGCAGATGAGACAATTCAACTGACTTTAAAAGTTACAGTGACCCTTTATTATACACAGTCCTATTCCAGCGTTCAACTCAATTGTTATCTTCTGTACCGTAACATTTTACCATGTGCAGAGTGGACTGTTAAAGAAAGAGTAACTTTGTTCACTCAATGTGAATGGATCTCTTGTTTTCTGCAGGAGTTGGAGAGGGTGACGTCATTACAAACCAATCTACAGCTGGCTGCAGTGATTTGCACCAATGCTAGGAGGTAAGTAATCAGATGTGACCCACCCTCCCTCTCAAAGCTAGTTATCTTCCATTGGGGATGCTTGGGGTTGAATTTTCCTCTCAGCCTTGAGCCTGCTAATTAATATCATTCCCACTGTGCACATGTACAACAAGTTTACCTGTACTTCGGTTCAGTCAGAGTTGCGAAGCATTTTGAGACTACTCCAACAGAACTGTGCCAGGATGGTAAATGTTTCATGATGTCACTTCCTGGTTCCAGGCAGCTGAGTATTTCAAAGGAGGACTTCACCGAGGCCAGCCTGGGGCTTCTAGCCAATCAGAGGAGGAGACACCTGCTCACAGGGCTGCTGAAGTCACTGAGGACCATCAAGACCCTGGTAACTGTCCAAGTCACCTTGTTGCTTTAAATCCTGATACAAACATATGGATATCTACATGCAACACAATTCAGTTGTGGGATGTTACTTATTTCCTAATTGAGGCTCAACATTTAGGTTGTGGTTCTTGATAATAATGATCATTCTTAAATGGATACTTAGGGATTTTGTCAATGAGGCCCTTCATTAGACTCTTGAGGAAGTAGATACACTTGTATACCATTTTTATGTCTCTGTCCAGTATGAAGGAAGTTAGAGGTAGTTGGTGAGCCAATGCTAACTAACGTTAGCATAATCATAACAAGACCTCGTCATTTCGCTAACGCTAGTTAGCTGTTGTGCTAGTTAACAACTTACTTCAAACTGCACACAGAGACATACAAATAGTATCCACGAGTTCATCTGACTCTGAGTAAGTAGATAAAGGGCCAATTGCCAAAATCCAGAAGTATTCCTTTAACTGTTTTGCTTGTTGTTTTACAGCAAAGGACTGATGTTCGACTCAGTGAGATGCTGGAGGTAAGAGACTCACGCACGGGTGCTCTAGGAAGCTGAGTTTAGATGGATGCTTGGTTATTAAATCCATATCGTCATGAATCCCTGAATCCCATTTGTAATGGCAGACCATCCTAGACTCATTCCTGCTGCTGTCACCATAGCCATAGATTTCAGTGGATTGTAAGGCTAGCGACAGATATGCAAATGAGAAGTATTTAGTTGTAGCCCATAGGATCGAAAAGAGCTGACGCTCTGAGTTATCCCACCAAGACCAAGCTACATACAGTAGTGGTTACCAAACTTCTTTTCACTCTGGCCTACTTCAACACAATATGTTTGTGTATTCTTGTATACACCAAAATATGTACTAATCAGGAAGTTAGCCCTAGTCTTTAACCAACCAAATTATGTTTGACAGAGTTTGTTTAATGTCTGATATTCTCGTTTTTAGTTTGTCTCTCTCTGTCCTGTAGGAGGAGGACTATCCTGGTGCCATCCAGTTGTGTCTGGAATGTCAGAAGGCTGCCAGCACATTCAAACACTACAGCTGCATAAGGTATGTTAAGATTCCAGCTACTACAGCACATTCAAACACTACATCTGCATAAGGTATGTTAAGATTCCAACTACTACAGCACATTCAAACACTACATCTGCATAAGGTATGTTAAGATTCCAACTACTACAGCACATTCAAACACTACAGCTGCATAAGGTATGTTAAGATTCCAACTACTCAAATCAAATTCAATCTGTCACATGCGCCGAATACAGTGAAATGCTTACTTACAAACCTTTAACCAACAATGCAGAAAATACAAAAAAAAGTAAGAGATAATAATTAAAGAGCAGCAGTAAAATAACAATAGTGGGGCTATATACAGGGGGTACCGGTACAGAGTCAATGTGGAGGCTATATACAGGGGGTACCGGTACAGAGTCAATGTGGAGGCTATATACAGGGGGTACCGGTACAGAGTCAATGTGGAGGCTATATACAGGGGTACCGGTACAGAGTCAATGTGGAGGCTATATACACGGGGTACCGGTACAGAGTCAATGTGGAGGCTATATACAGGGGGTACCGGTACAGAGTCAATGTGGAGGCTATATACACGGGGTACCGGTACAGAGTCAATGTGGAGGCTATATACAGGGGGTACCGGTACAGAGTCAATGTGGAGGCTATATACAGGGGGTACCGGTACAGAGTCAATGTGGAGGCTATATACAGGGGGTACCGGTACAGAGTCAATGTGGAGGCTATATACAGGGGGTACCGGTACAGAGTCAATGTGGAGGCTATATACAGGGGGTACCGGTACAGAGTCAATGTGGAGGCTATATACAGGGGGTACCGGATCAGAGTCAATGTGGAGGCTATATACAGGGGGTACCGGTACAGAGTCAATGTGGAGGCTATATACAGGGGGTACCGGTACAGAGTCAATGTGGAGGCTATATACAGGGGGTACCGGTACAGAGTCAATGTGGAGGCTATATACAGGGGGTACCGGTACAGAGTCAATGTGGAGGCTATATACAGGGGGTACCGGTACAGAGTCAATGTGGAGGCTATATACAGGGGGTACCGGTACAGAGTCAATGTGGAGGCTATATACAGGGGGTACCGGTACAGAGTCAATGTGGAGGCTATATACAGGGGGTACCGGTACAGAGTCAATGTGGAGGCTATATACAGGGGGTACCGGTACAGAGTCAATGTGGAGGCTATATACAGGGGGTACCGGTACAGAGTCAATGTGGAGGCTATATACAGGGGGTACCGGTACAGAGTCAATGTGGAGGCTATATACAGGGGGTACCGGTACAGAGTCAATGTGGAGGCTATATACAGGGGGTACCGGTACAGAGTCAATGTGGAGGCTATATACACGGGGTACCGGTACAGAGTCAATGTGGAGGCTATATACACGGGGTACCGGTACAGAGTCAATGTGGAGGCTATATACACGGGGTACCGGTACAGAGTCAATGTGGAGGCTATATACAGGGGGTACCGGTACAGAGTCAATGTGGAGGCTATATACAGGGGGTACCGGTACGGAGTCAATGTGGAGGCTATATACAGGGGGTACCGGTACGGAGTCAATGTGGAGGCTATATACAGGGGGTACCGGATCAGAGTCAATGTGGAGGCTATATACAGGGGGTACCGGATCAGAGTCAATGTGGAGGCTATATACAGGAGGTACCGGTACAGAGTCAATGTGGAGGCTATATACAGGGGGTACCGGTACAGAGTCAATGTGGAGGCTATATACAGGGGGTACCGGTACAGAGTCAATGTGGAGGCTATATACAGGGGGTACCGGTACAGAGTCAATGTGGAGGCTATATACAGGGGGTACCGGTACAGAGTCAATGTGGAGGCTATATACAGGGGGTACCGGTACAGAGTCAATGTGGAGGCTATATACAGGGGGTACCGGTACAGAGTCAATGTGGAGGCTATATACAGGGGGTACCGGATCAGAGTCAATGTGAAGGCTATATACAGGGGGTACCGGTACAGAGTCAATGTGGAGGCTATATACAGGGGTGTCGAGGTAATATGTACATGTAGGTAGAGTTATTAAAGTATCTGCATTGCTAGTAACAGAGAGTAGAAGGGAGGGGCGGGGCAATGCATTGGACCTAGACTTGGCACTCCGGTACCGCTTGCCGTGCGGTAGCAGAGAGAACAGTCTATGACTAGGGTGGCTGGAGTGTTTGACAATTAGGGCCTTCCTCTGACACCGCCTGATGTAGGCACTTTCCTGCATTTGACATTTGCGAGATGCAGGCTGGGTACTTCTATGCGTGTTTAGATGAGCACTCCGTCAACATTAACAGGACAGAGAAGCCAGACATATGTTCATTGCTCACATGGAGCTCGTAAATGAGGGTAAGAAATAAACCTAAACTTGTTTCTCACAAATGTAGCAGGTTGTGAACCCTGCAACAACGTTTCCACGCCGAGAATGAGAACGGTAAATTACTGTAATTAGTACATGCATTAACAGAAATTAATGTAACCAAATGACAGGGATTGACTGTTTTACAAACAGTCGGCTACCACATGGGCATTCATAAAAGTGCATTGTGGGCCGACACTGTATAGCCTAGGCTACTTTTCAAGGCGGCATATCGGCCAGGACTGAGCATGATGAGTGTTGATTAGTCTGTAAATTAAGAAAATATTTTTTATCAAATTATACCATGCCAGGTTGGCGAGGAATTGACACAACAGTAGCGCATTATAGGCCTGAGAGTCAGAACAAACTTGTTGAATAATTGAGTCAGACACATCCAACTTAAAAAAAAAAAGAAAACCAATTAATTGATATACTACCAAGCAATGAAAACATGCATTGTATAAAAGAAAGTCCAAACATAAAAACATTCTTTACTGACGTGCCACAGCCTATAGCGCTCATTGATGCTTTTAAAAGGTTTATGGTTGCTACTCCGAGAAAGTGCTGGAATTAAAGTAGCTTCCAACAGAATTTAACTGTACAGGCTTTTAACTGTGGATTATAAATTCCACCCCTTTTTCCATCCCAAAACCTTTGTGTTTTACGGACAGTAAATGGACATTTGCTAATGGGTTCAAACCGTCTCATATTGTGGGCTTTAAAACCATTAGTGTGATAATGTATGTTTTGTCATGTACTGAAGACCCGCCAGACAGACGGACGGACAGGGTTCGTGTTCAGACTTGTGAAAAAGCATGGTTAGGGTACTTAATGACCGTTTTACCAGGGCCAGACTCATCTCCCCCCCCTCTCCCCTCTCCCCCCTTTCTCCCCCTTTCCAGTGTGCGTTGGTGTGCAACAACAAAAAAGCAGTGCTATTTGAATTAGCGACAGACTGCTGTGTGTGATCAGCGAGGTTGCACGTACCAGCAGATGAAACTGGTGGTACTACCATCAATCGATAAGCCACGGACATAGATAATGGCCTGTCATTATATAATTAGGCTATCCCCTGTGGGTGGGGGCGTCAGCATGCATTCTCACTGTTTTTCGCTCTCTTTAATACCCTATCTGTCATTGTCTCTCACTCTCTCATCCTCTTTCTTTCTCTCACTCATTCCCTCATCTCTTTCTCTCTTTCTTATTCAGAAGCTATCCTACCGATCCTTGACTTTGGCGATGTCATTTACAAAATAGCCCCCAGCACTCTACTCAGCAAACTGGATGTAGTCTATCACAGTGCCATCCGTTTTGTCACCAAAACCCCATATACTACCCTCCACTGCGACCTGTATGCTCTCATTGGCTGGAACTCGCTTCATATTCGTCGCCAAACCCATTGTTTCCAGGTCATCTACAAGTCTTTGCTAGGTAAAGCCCCGCCTTATCTCAGCTCACTGGTCACCATAGCAACACCCACCCGTAGCATGCCCTCCAGCAGGTATATTTCACTGGTCATCCCCAAAGCCAACACTTCCTTTAGCTGCCTTTCCTTCCAGTTCTCTGCTGCCAATGACTGTAACGAATTGCGAAAATCTCTGAAGATGGAGTCTTATCTCCTTCTCTAACTTTAAGCATCAGCTGTCGGAGCAGCTTACTGGTCACTGTACCTGTACACAGCCAATCTGTAAATAGCCCATCCAACTACCTCATCCCCATAGTATTACTTACCCTCTTGCTCTTTTGCACCCCAGTATCTCTACTTGCACATCATCATCTGCACATCAATCACTCCAGTATTAATGCAAATTGTAATTATTTTCACCTCTAGGGCCTACTTATTGCCTACCTCCCTACTCTTCTACATTTGCACACACTGTACATAGATTCTATTTTTAAAATATTTTTCTTTTCTGTTATTGACTGTGTTTGTTTATGTGTAACTCTGTTGTTTTTCACACTGCTTTGCTTCATCTTGGCCATGTCGCAGTTGTAAATGAGAACTTGTTCTCAACTGGCTTACCTGGTTAAATAAAGGTGGAAAAAAATATCCCCCTCCTTTTCTTATTCCCTCTCTTTCTTATTCTCCCCCTCTTTCTTATTCCACCTCCCTTTCTTTCTTAATCCCCTGCTTTCTTAATCCCCTTCTCTCTTTCTTATTCCCCTTCTCTCTTTCTTATTCCCCTTCTCTCTTTCTTATTCCCCTTCTCTCTTTCTTATTCCCCTTCTCTCTTTCTTATTCCCCTTCTCTCTTTCTTATTCCCCTTCTCTCTTTCTTATTCCCCTTCTCTCTTTCTTATTCCCCCCTCTCTCTTTCTTATTCCCCCCTCTCTCTTTCTTATTCCCCCCCTCTCTTTCTTATTCCCCCCTCTCTCTTTCTTATTCCCCCCTCTCTCTTTCTTATTCCCCTTCTCTCTTTCTTATTCCCCTTCTCTCTTTCTTATTCCCCCCTCTCTCTTTCTTATTCCCCTTCTCTCTCTTTCTTATTCTCCCCCTCTTTCTTATTCCACCTCCCTTTCTTATTCCCCCTCTTTCTTTCTTATTCCCTCTTTCTTTCTTATTCCACTTCCCTTTCTCTTTTTTATTCTCCCTCTCTCTGATGCTTGCCTCTATGCCAGTCAACGATTTACAGAGCTCTCTTCCTCCTCTTCTAGTTACTGACTGGTGTGGCCAGTCTCTCATTTTATCAGCCTTCAACTAGCCATATCTGTTCAGCCAGATATCTGCTTCTCTGTCCTGCTCTGTGAGGGATTCACTCTCTGCCAGCTCATGGAAGCCACCTTCCCCAGTCTTTATCATGCCCCCTCTCCCTCCTCCTCTCCTCCTCATTAATTATCCTCCATTGTTGAGTTGTGTGTGGCAGTGCTTCCGCTAGGAAGATTTGGCACCAGACAAGTGACCGGGAAGATTGCAATTTATCGGACATTTGACCGGTCATCCATATGAATTGGGTGCGTCATCAATAATATTGCCATCAATAAACAAGGGATAATGAGCCACATTTACATGTCCTTTAAAAACAGCCTATAACCAATTACATCGAAACACAAGGATAGTGTTTTTTATTGCATATGCAAAACTTTAGCCAATTCATTGGTTTTTACTTTCCTGAAACAATACTTGTCCATGGTTCAGCTGTTGTGGAATTGAGCACTAAATGCATCAGGGTGTTGAATGCATGGGCCTATAGGCTTAAGAGTCCACTGTATGATGTGATTTGAAAATACGTCTAAAGGAAAAAGCTAATGCCTAACCCGGGGAGCGGGGGAGAGCGATGCCGGCATCAAACAAAACACGTGTTTGCATATTTAAAGAACTGGTTTGGATGAATAAATAGGTCTACAATAATAATGATATACAAGAATAATAATTATAAAACAAATGATTTATAAATCGCCCGCCCCCCCCCCAGAAAAAAAAAGTTCCAAAATTGCATCCCACCCGAATAACGAGTTGCAGAGTAGCCTACATTTGTCACCGACCGGCTCGATTCGATCTTATGTAGCAAAATTTGAAACTTTTTTTTTTTTTTTTTTACATTGGATAAAAACAGAAAATTGTATATCATACACAACAGTTGAGGAACAATGGGGAAAGTAATTCTGCTTTGAAATTTGATAAACTTGTAAACCCAATTAAAAAAAAAATGTCCCTTCAATGTTTTGGTACACCTACTGGAGAGCTCTTCTTTATCTACACTCATTCAGCATCATTCACACCCTCTTAAGCCTTAACCCCACTCATCTCCTTAAGGATTCACATGTCTTTAAGAAAAAGTATAAACACAAAAACGACAGGTTGCATGACATCAGTAGCCTGGTGGTCCAAAATAGCATAACTGGTGTATTTTAACAGCAATAAACCCATCCGTTTAAACATGTATTTACTATATGTCAATCTAGCAAACCAGGCAACTAAAAGCTACTTTCTCAACAATGTTTTGGTTCATTTCTTGCTCGTTAGCTGGCTAGCCAGTTCAAATAATGACCATGTCATATAGCTGACAACGTCTTTAGCTAATTTGTTTTCATTATTACAGGAAAATAAACTCACAACAAAATTATTATTTACAAGTTAATGCAAGCTAATTACATAAAGTAACTTATGGTTGTGAGTGTGACGAAATAAAAGCAGGGCATTCTGGAACTTGGACACTCTCGTTGGCCTAACGTTATATCCTAATTTGACTTTGGTGCAGGTTCTTCACATTACCGTCTCTAGTAAACACACACTATATCAAATCAGATTAAAGTTTATTTGTCACATGAAAAGGATACAGAAGGTGTAAACTGTACAGTGAAATGGTTACTTGCATAGTGAAGTCTTGTTTAGACATGTAGCTAGCTAGCTAAACAATTAACCATAATTCCAATTTATAACATTATTAAGTATTAAGTATAGCAGTATTAATCTGCAGGTAGCTAAGGCTAACCAACGAGGTTCAACGAGATTACGTCTATACAAATCATACACGTAATGTTAGCTAGCGAGCCATCCAGCTAACTTTAGCTAGCTAGCTAACAGTACGCTTTAACTTGCAATGAAATTGACTTGATAACAAGATTAGACGTGTATAATATCTGAAAATCTAGCTAGCTAGAATATTTTACCCGTATACATGGATGAAGGCTTCTCCCTCTCGGTTGCCCTTAGTTTGAAGATGTCATCCGGAAACAGGTGTTTTATCGACACTCTGCATATTTGCAATCAAACACCTGAATGTTCTCCTTCTCCTTAGCTATCATACTCTGCTTCCACTGGACATTTCACAGATTTCAAAACTCGGTCCTCCAGAAAGTGGAGAGCATTAGCAATTCCTTGTGATATCTTAAAAAAAAAGAAAGGCATCCCTTGGCATGTTCAGTCCATCCATTATCTCAGCCAATCATGGCAAACAGGAAGGTTCCTGTCTTTTTCTGTGGAATAACCAACTAGGCTTGTAAATGGCATACAAGTTTGTTATTAAGGCACATGAAAGTTCACATGTTCCCAAAGGCATTTCTGCCAAAAACCAAATTTTCATTGAAATTAATATGTTCAAATGCCTCTCCTGTGAAGTAGTGACGCATGACATACTCCTAGTATTATGAAACAAGTCACATTTGGCCGTGCCAACATTATCACCTTTGCCCAGTATAATAATAAAGCTTGTCCATTAGCAGGACATTCCTGTTGTAGGCTTTTCACCATAGGCATACTTTAACTTTAATTTTACTTCAATGGAAAAAGGTTTCCATTTTTGCAATCAACAGTAGCCCAAGGTCTCTCTCTCCGCTGCAGCATTCACATAAGGCAGCGTGCAAGGAGTTAGTGGTTCTGAAGCACAAAATCAGGATGTGTGATATGCAGCCCCGGAAAATTTGGCAGGCCACAATTTAATTTGTCAGCATTTAATTTATTTAATCGGCCGAAAGCTGGCAATTACCGGCTAACGGAAACCCTGGTGTGGTGTGTGTGTGTGTGTGTGTGTGTGTGTGTGTTCGGGAGGTATTTATTTGAAATGCAGAGCCCCTTCAGTTCACACAGTCATCCTGATTGGTGGGCAGGCTCAGACTGGAGAGTTGCCTCTCTTCTTCTTAAGTAGTTAAGAGCAATTTCCTCCCTCCTTCCCCTCCTTCCTTTTCACCCCTCAGTGGAGGGATATGATTGAGAGAAGCCCCTGGATGTGCGAGCAGGATTTATCCAGGCTAGAGCTGAGGGGATTTAAGTGTCAGAAAGTAAGGGGTCAGGGAACCAACCTTTCTCTTCCCTCTCTGACCCCTTCTAAGGCTGTCCGTAGGAGAGTATTCATCTCACTGACCGACCCCCACTGCCAATCTTCAAACACAACTGATATCCCGAAGGACAACAGAAAGAGAGCGAGAGGTTCAGTCATCTACATACTCTGAGGGAGTGGCGGGGTCACTGTTGTCACTGCATGTATTTCTAAGATGCTATAGTTAGGGCATCCGACATGGTATATAACAGAGTTCCTCATACTAACGTCTACTCTTAATAAAGGGGAATGACGATGAAACTGAATCTATGGCATTGGATGATGTAGGACTGAGAACATGTTGAAAGAGGATGGTGTGTGTAGCTGAGAAAAGTTTCTGAAAGCCAATTATCCCACTCCCTTTGATATCCTAGATAGTTTTACTCTAACATGTTGTAGGGGTCAGAGGGTTAGCGGTACTCTAACATGTTGTAGGGGTCAGAGGGTTAGCGGTACTCTAACATGTTGTAGGGGTCAGAGGGTTAGCAGTACTCTAACATGTTGTAGGGCTCAGAGGGTTAGCGGTACTCTAACATGTTGTAGGGGTCAGAGGGTTAGCGGTACTCTAGCATGTTGTAGGGTTCAGAGGGTTAGCGGTACTCTAACATGTTGTAGGGGTCAGAGGGTTAGCTGTACTCTAACATGTTGTAGGGGTCAGAGGGTTAGCAGTACTCTAACATGTTGTAGGGCTCAGAGGGTTAGTAGTACTCTAACATGTTGTAGGGCTCAGAGGGTTAGCAGTACTCTAACATGTTGTAGGGGTCAGAGGGTTAGCGGTACTCTAACATGTTGTAGGGGTCAGAGGGTTAGCGGTACTCTAACATGTTGTAGGGGTCAGAGGGTTAGCGGTACTCTAACATGTTGTAGGGGTCAGAGGGTTAGCGGTACTCTAACATGTTGTAGGCGTCAGAGAGAGGGAGCAGCTCCCCTTTTTGTCTATTGATTATAGCCATCCATGTCAGATGGCATTTTCCCATCATCCCCTGACCTGCAGAAGACCACGAAATGGAAAGCCTGTGTGTGACCGCCTGGACAGTAAAGTCGTCTATTCTGTGTCCCAAATGACACTCTGTTCCCTATATAGTGCACTACTTTTAACCTGGGCACTCTGAAGAGTTGTAATGTTATTTGCTATCAGCCCTGGTGAAACGTTGTGCACTATAAAGATAATGGGTGTCTATTTGGGATACATCCTATCAACTCTAATCCTGACCAGCTAGATCCCAGCTTTCCCTGGGGATGTATTTGTTTCTGGGGACACTTATTTTGGTGTACTACAGGTTAGGGCCTGGAGATCAGGAGTGCAGCAGGGATCAATATAGATTAGAGATGCTCCAGAGCTCAGGGGAGCTGCTCTCCTCCACTCCCCCCACGGGGGTTCTGTCTTCCTGCCTGCGCCGCCGCCTAATGAGCGCAAATGTTTCTGGGTTTGGATGGCTGCCAGCTCAAAACACCACTGCAGATTCTCCCTCCACCCCTCTCTTAGCCACAGCTCTCTGGAGAGAATCTAAGAGTTCCCATTTAAATGAGCTTCTGAAAAATTATACTGTTCATGAAAGTCTAATTTCACCTTTTTCCTGACTACCTCCCAAGGCTGGTACCAACTGATTTAAATGTTTCATTTTCCAGAGTTGAGGACGAGGCATTAGCGGGGATGGACTTTGATGAGCTGGCAATCTGCAGTGTCAACCACCTTACCCCTGTCCCCTTGCCCTGGTCGTTCAGTCCGTTCAACTGTAGAATCAATTTAATAAAAACGGGACATCCCAAGGCTTTGAGGTCACAGGGCCAGACTGTCTGACCTTTGATCCCTGAGAGTCCTTCCTGAACCAACCCTGACCTCTCCTACTACACTATATATACAAAAGTATGTCGACACCCCTTCAAATGAGAGGATTTGGCTATTTCAGCCACACCCGTTGCTGACAGGTGTATACAATGGAGCACCCAGCAATGCAATCTCCATAGACAAACATTGGCAGTAGAATGGCCCGTACTGAAGAGCACAGTGACTTTCAATGTGGCACCCCCATAGGATGCCACCTTTCCAACAAGTCAGTTCGTAAAATTTTTGCCCTGCTAGAGCAGCCCCGGTCAACTGTAAGTGCTGTTATTGTGAAGTGGAAACATCTAGGAGCAACAACGGCTCAGCCGCAAACTGGTAGGCCACACAAGCTCACAGAACGGGACCGCCAAGTGTCGAAACGAGTAGCACGTAAACATTGTCTGTCCTTGGTTGCAACACTCACTACCGAGTTCCAAAACGACTCTGGAAGCAACGTCAGCACAAGAACTGTTTGTCGGGAGCTTCATGAAATGGGTTTCTGTGGCTGAGCAGCCGCACACAAGCCTAAGATCACCATGCGCAATGCCAAGCGTCGGCTGGAGTGGTGTAAAGCTCACCAACATTGAACTCTGGAGCAGTGGAACACGTTCTTTGGCGTGATGAATCACACTTCACCATGTCATATACAAAAAATGATCTCCTTCCTCGACGGGGATCGGTCAACTTGACTCTTTTTGGCTTCGGCCCACCATCTAAACAAACTTTAATCTTTTGACCCTCGCTATTGCGGCCCAGTTGATTGGATGGAGGCATGCTCCCTCTTCTGTCTGCTGTAGTCTACGATCTGCTCCTTAGTTTTTGGGATATTGAGGGAGAGGTTATTTTTCTGGCACCACTCTGCCTGGGCTCTAACCTCCTCACCTGTAGGCTGTCTCATTGTTGGCCGACCGCTGTCGCGTCGTCAACAAACTTAACTTGATGATTGAGTTGACACATGACGTGCCAAAGCTGTTTCACACAAACGCATCACGATGACCTTGTCATGTAATGGAACATAACATGTCACTTCTCCAGCAGACAGTCATCTGTGTTCTGGCATTTGCAGCCGTGACACAGACATCTCCATTTGTCAGATTCAACGGACACATTTCAGAGCTCGAATATATTCTTTCATTCCCTCAAACTCAACTCTGGACCTCGAAGCCAGTTCCACTGCTTTTTTTTGTCATTGTTCCCCTCTAATCAGGGACTGATTTTAAACCTGGGACACCAGGTGGGTGCAAGTAGAACAGAATACCAGCAGGCTCCGGACCTCATAGGGTCAGAGTTGAATACACCTGCTTTAGTTCATATCCTAAGCAGCCTTCCAAGGATGTTGACAGGAAGGCTGCAGATGCCAGAACACAGACAACACATTGACATTGCCTCCATTTGAATGCTTGTCATCTTCTATGCTGTCCATAGTATAGCCGTCTGAACTACCACGCTTTCCCATGTCAAATAGTCCCTTGTTCTGAGAAAGGTCAGAGAATATAGAACCTACACATCCAGATATGTATATCTGGGTAATTGCTTTCTCTATTTTTCATCTTCTAATGTCAGATGGGGACGAAGCCCTCCAATCAGATTCTTAAGATCCGGACACAATGGACTACTGAGGTGCTGGATACCCTAGTTTGGGTTGACAGGACACAATGGATGACAGTCACAGGTTTATGGTCTAGTTACATTCTAGTGGCTTAAGCCTGGACGGTTAACTAGACAGACAAAAGGACTGCCAGTTCAGACTGTCTCACTCTGCTCTCCTAATAGCATTGTTGGACTGTTATTTGGGAAGCGAGAGTTATGTGGTTGATGTGTTAGTGGCATTGGGGAACGGAGTCTCTCATCTTGTCAATGAGTTCATTATGCATATGAGGAGAATTAAAAACACTCCTGAGTCTCTCTCTCTCTCTCTCCCCCTCCCTCCCTGCCTGCCTGCCTCCCTTTTGCTTCGCGCTCCATGTTAAGATACTCTTCAATTACAGTATTCTCACTGACATCCTTGCCTTCTGTGGGTCCTTCCAGCCCACCATAGGCGCCAACAGCCTGCCTGTGTCCCCTTCTGTTACGCTTTTCCCACAGCTCCTCTCCAATATATTACCAATGTTAATTGAAAAAGGGCCCTTCCCCCTTTCATGCCCACAGCGCCTGACGAGGTAGAGGGATTTAGTTGAGTTTCTTTCTTCTCCTTTTTAATGCATTCCGTCTGATCATTAAAGTGGGGCAGCACACAGCAGGGGGTTGGTGCGTTCCTCCCTAGTCCCTACTCCCCCCTGTCAGTAGAGGTTTACTCAGAGAGAGAAGCAGTACACTTCATGTTAATTAGCCCTCTCAGTGAGAGAGATAACATGTGAGAGACTGGATAAAACCATAGGAACAGAAATACTAGAATGGACTAAACATTGACTTGAATTGGAATGTCCATTCTAGTCATTTCTAATTCTATGATGAAAACAGCTGTACAGGGTCTCCTCTGCTTGCCCTGTCTCTGACACTACCATGGCTGAAGTCTCTGCCTACCCTGTCTCTGCCACTACCATGGCTGAAGTCTCTGCCTGCCCTGTCTCTGCCACTACCATGGCTGAAGTCTCTGCCTGCCCTGTCTCTGACACTACCATGGCTGAAGTCTCTGCCTGCCCTGTCTCTGACACTACCATGGCTGAAGTCTCTGCCTGCCCTGTCTCTGACACTACCATGGCTGAAGTCTCTGCCTGCCCTGTCTCTGACACTACCATGGCTGAAGTCTCTGCCTGCCCTGTCTCTGACACTACCATGGCTGAAGTCTCTGCCTGCCCTGTCTCTGACACTACCATGGCTGAAGTCTCTGCCTGCCCTGTCTCTGACACTACCATGGCTGAAGTCTCTGCCTGCCCTGTCTCTGACACTACCATGGTTGAAGTCTCTGCCTGCCCGGTCTCTGCCACTACCATGGCTGAAGTCTCTGCCTGCCCTGTCTCTGACACTACCATGGTTGAAGTCTCTGCCTGCCCGGTCTCTGACACTACCATGGCTGAAGTCTCTGCCTGCCCTGTCTCTGCCTGTCCGGTCTCTGACACTACCATGGCTGAAGTCTCTGCCTGCCCTGTCTCTGCCTGCCCGGTCTCTGACACTACCATGGCTGAAGTCTCTGCCTGCCCGGTCTCTGCCACTACCATGGCTGAAGTCTCTGCCTGCCCTGTCTCTGACACTACCATGGTTGAAGTCTCTGCCTGCCCGGTCTCTGACACTACCATGGCTGAAGTCTCTGCCTGCCCTGTCTCTGCCTGCCCGGTCTCTGACACTACCATGGCTGAAGTCTCTGCCTGCCCTGTCTCTGACACTACCATGGCTGAAGTCTCTGCCTGCCCTGTCTCTGACACTACCATGGTTGAAGTCTCTGCCTGCCCGGTCTCTGCCACTACCATGGCTGAAGTCTCTGCCTGCCCTGTCTCTGACACTACCATGGTTGAAGTCTCTGCCTGCCCGGTCTCTGCCACTACCATGGCTGAAGTCTCTGCCACTACCATGGCTGAAGTCTCTGCCACTACCATGGCTGAAGTCTCTGCCTGCCCTGTATCTGACACTACCATGGCTGAAGTCTCTGCCTCTGCCACTACCATGGCTGAAGTCCCTGCCTGCCCTGTCTCTGACACTACTGTGGCTGAAGTATCTGCCTGCCCTGTCTCTGACACTACTGTGGCTGAAGTCTCTGCCAGGGTACAGTCTCGACTGTACCCTGTTCAAAGGCACTTAAATATTTTGTCTTGCACACATACAGAATCTGTGTCTCAAGGCTTGAAAATCCTTCTTTAACCCTTCTCCTTCATCCACACGGAGCGCCAAGTCTGGGACCAAAAGGTTCCTGAACAGCTTCTACCGCAAAGCCATAAGACACTGAACAGTTAATTAAATGGCTACCTGGACTTTCTGCTTTTCACCGCCTACCTACAGTTGAAGTCGGAAGTTTACATACACCTTAGCCGAATACATTTAAACTCAGTTTTTCACAATTCCTGACATTTAATCCAAGTAAAAATGCCCTGTCTTAGGTCATTTAGGATCACCACTTTATTTTAACAATGTTAAATGTCAGAATAATATTAGTGATTTATTTCAGCTTTTATTTCTTTCATCACATTCCTAGTGGGTCACACGTTTACATACACTCAATTAGTATTTGGTAGCATTGCCTTAAACAATTTAAACTTAGGTCAAACATTTCGTGTAGCCTTCCACAAGCTTCCCACAATAAATTGGGTGTATTTTGGCCCATTCCTCCTGACAGAGCTGGTGTAACTGAGTCAGGTTTGCAGGCCTCCTTGCTTGCACACGCTTTTTCAGTTCTGCCCACAAATTTTCTATGGGACTGAGGTCAGGCTTTGTGATGGCCACTGTGGCTTTGTGATGGCCACTCCAATACCTTGACTTTGTTGTCCTTAATCCATTTTGCCACAACTTTGGCAGTATGCTTGGAGTCATTGTCCATTTGGAAGACCCATTTGCGACCAAGCTTTAACTTCCTGACTGATGTCTTGAGATGTTGCTTCAATTTAGCCACATCATTTTCCTTCCTTGTGAAGCCATCTATTTTGTGAAGTGCGCCAGTCCCTCCTGCAGCAATGCACCCCCACAACATGATGCTCCCACCCCCGTGCTTCACGGTTGAGATGGTGTTCTTCGGCTTGCAAGCCTCCCTCTTCTTCCAAAACTATAGTTTGTTAACATGAAATATGTGGAGTGGTTGAAAAACAAGTTTTAATGACAACCTAAGTGTATGTAAACTTCCGACTTCAAATGTACTTGTACATACCTCAATCAATCACCCCAGTACACTGACTCGGTACTCGTAGTCCTACCAGTAGTCCTTGTATATAGCCTTTATATAGCCTGTATATAGCCTGTATATAGCCTGTATATAGCCTGTATATAGCCTGTATATAGCCTGTATATAGCCTTGCTGTTTTATTGTGTTACTATTTTATTTGTATCTATTTGTTAATTTTCATACTTTTAACTGCATTGTTGGGAAAGTGCTCGTAAGTAAGCATTTCACTGTACAGTCTGCACTTGTTGTATTCGGCGCGTGTGACAAATAACATTTGATTTGTTTGAAGTGGATTTAACAGGTAACCTCAATAAGGGACCATAGCTTTCACCCGGATTCACCTGGTCAGTCTATGTCATAGAAAGAGCGGGTGTTCATAATGTTTTGTACACTGTGTGCAGTAGATTCAGTTTGTTCTTTGATGTTGCCAACACTGTCCTCTAATCAACTAACACTTTGAAACAACTGCAAGACAGCACCCTATAAAGACTAGATCCAGCATTTAGCACAATGTTCTTTGTATCAGAAATGGCAAATCGAACTGAGAAAGTTAAGCACTTTGAGTACAGACACACGCAGTTGTTCAAGGTGTTGCCTTTCACTAGGGAAATGATAATGGGTTAGGAAACGCCATTTGTGAAATACCGTGTTGCTTTGTACAAAACGGACAATGGCTTTTTTTTTTCCTGTCTCTGAGTGTTAGAGTATGGTGACGACGGGTTTCTGCAGGTCAGGATGAGTGATACCTTCGAGTTCTAGGTCACTGATGGAGGCCAAGTGAAACCTTGTCTCGTGTCTAGGTGATCAGCAGGGAACTGACCTAACAATGTCCTTTCATTCACAGTGAGTTGAATTCCAAGCTACAAGACACTCTGGAGCAAATAGAGGTACGGAGGAGCTTTTTTCCCTTGTTTGTTCTTTTTCTTTTGAAAACAGAGGAAATCCACTCTACCTTTCAGTGTTCCGCTTTCATTAAGACCGTTGAGAACCAGAGGATGGCTAGAGACGGGGATTGAACCATGGTCTCCGGTGCATGGTAGCCACACATAGGTTTACTAACTATTTCTATTGGTTAAGAACACTGCGATTTATCATACACCTCAAAGGTTGTTTGATACTGAACATATTAAATATAAACATCACCTTCCCTGTAATTGTTTAAATGCCTACAGTTAAACGAGAGACTTGGTGTTTTATCTTGACATTGACAGTTTTCTGTTTTTCCTGCTACATATTAACATATTTAAAAAGCCATTCCCACATCCACGCTTAGGGAGGTTCATTACCTGGATGCCATGTGAATGTGTGACACACCACCACAGAAAGCGGTGTCTTGGTCTCTAAACTGATCCACTGTGTGGCTCTGGAGGTCGAATGGTGGATGGCGGGTGCTGCTGGAGAGATGTAATTGGGAGGCAGCCAGTCTGGCGTGAAGCCCTTCCTGCTAGCTTCGGTGAATCTGCAACACGTTTTCTCATCATGCTCTTTAATCCTGCTTTCTCTACCAAAAAGCGCATGTGTCTATGGAAATGCAATGCAGAAATCTGAATGAAGCAATTTGTATGTTCATTTGCATACACATTCATAATTAAAGTATTTGGTAGGAAAGAAATGATCAAATCTACAGTATTTTCATATAAAATTTATAACATTTGTAGAATGTACTGTACTTTGCTTTCTCAAATAAAATGTCCATAGTGTGATCACTTCGAAGCACAATTTCTATGCTTTCCATTCTTAGCCAGAACCACAGTAACTCCATCTTCTGCTGTAAACAAAATGTTGTCTAATTCGACACCGTCCCTGCCACCCTGTTTAAAAACAAAAAAATTGTGGTATCCAATTGTCTCATCGCTGCAACTCCCATACGGACTCAGGAGAGGAGAAGGTCGAGAGCCGTGCGTCCTCTGAAACACAACCCAACCAAGCTGCACTGCTTCTTGACACAATGCCCACTTAATCCGGAAACCAGCCGCACCAATGTGTCGGAGGAAACATTGGAAACACCGTACACCTGGCGACCGTGTCAGCGTGCACTGCGCCCGGGCCCGCCACAGGAGTCGCTAGTGCCCAGTAGGACAAGGACATCCCTGCCGGCCAAACCTTCCCTTAACCCGCACGACGCTGGGCTATTTGTGTACCGCTCCATGGGTCTCCTGGTTTCCGACAGAGCCTGGACTCAAACCCAGTATCTCTAGTGGCACAGCTAGCACTGCGATGCAGTCCCTTAGGCTGCGTCACTCGGGAGGCCCCCTGCCACTGTATTTCTCTCGCAGCAGCTCTGTTTAATGTTAATGGTGGCGCTCCTTTGACCTTGGGGAGGCTGAGTGTGTATCTCTCGTCCCCTCCAGCAACCTGGCTCTCCCTTGCTCTCTCTGACTGACATGTAGTCTGTGTCCCAAATGGAACCCAATTCCCTACGGAGTGCACTACTTTTGGCCAGAGCCCTATATAGTAGTGCACTAAATAGTGAATAGTGTGCCATTTGGCACTCAGACTTTAAAGACAGCAGCCTCAGCCCTCCATTATGGAAGCTGTTTCGCTTGGCCCAAGGAGTTGATTCATGACCATATCCCTCCTCCATCCCCTCATTCCCCTCTACCCACCCAACAGGAGCAGCTGGATGTGGCCTTGTCTAAAACCTGCAAGCACTTTGATGTCTCCCACTACACAAGAGTTCAGCTGGCGTACACGCTCCTGGAAAAGACCCAGGTGAGAGACCTCTAGCAACAGATCTCTGCTCTGTCGGCTTCCTTCCTGATCCTTTTGTCATCCATTCCCCCCTTTTTCTCCCTCTTCCTTCTGTATATCGTTCTTGATCTCTCTTTCTGTCTTTCTCTCTACCTACCTGTCTGACCTTACGTCTCTCCCTCTGATGTGGTGAGATGATTCATTCCTGGGTTGATGCCCGTTTTGGTATCCCCTTTCCTCCCCCTTCCCTCTGTTGTGCTCCCTGTTTCTCCCTCCATCTCTCTCCTCCTCTCTCCCCACTGTGTTGATCACAGGTGATGATTCATACCAGTCTTGTGTTTTTTTACACCGTCTTCTCCCCCCAATACTTCCTACAAATCACAGATCTGTCACAGGTAAAGCTTTTCCACCACACACATGAGATGGGGAAAGATCCCCCTTTTCCATGGGATTGATTTTGGGATGACGGAAGCACACAATCGCGTAGACAGTTTGCGACAAGCTGTCACCATCACAAAGATTGATTGTATTGCTTTGTTCAGGGGACTGTCAGGGGTAAGAACTGCCACCAAAAAAAACAACCCTGGAGATATGGCAGTGTATTGTGGTGTCAAATGATGTCTGTCGGCCTCCGTGTCCATCTGTCGCTGGAGAGTGAGAGAGAGAGCGAGCTTTGTGTATATGTGTTTTTTTGTGGATGCTTGTTTTTCTGTGTTGTGTGCGTGTGCTCGTGTGTGTGAACTTTCATTAAAGAGTGGGTGTCTGTATTTTTACACGTGTGTGTCAGTGTAACTCTGTACTGAGATGGATGGTGTGTGAGGGCTGAGATGAGTCAGCTGTTATCAACTGTCAGTCTCTTGCACACACACACTCACACCACACTTCACTGTGAAAATGAGCCAGACATCACCAGAAAAGCTTCCACCACTTCCTTCCAGGCAAATTCATCACTTTTACTCACTAAGGGTGAGGCTCACAGAGATGTGTGTCTGTGTGAGTGAAGACAAGCACTGCAGATCTCTGAGTATTCCTGCCTGAAACTCTGGCAAAGTATCCGGTTTGTCGAACAAATCTATGTCTAGGCAGGTAGCCTAGTGATTGAGTGTTGGGCCAGAAACCTAAAGGTCGCTGGTTCAAATCCGCAAGCCGACTAGGTGAAACATCTGTTGATGTGCCCTTGAGCAAGACACTTAACCCCAATTGCTCCTGTAAGTCGCTCTGGGTAAGAGCATCTGCCAAATTACTAAAATGTTATGCAAATGTCTCAACTTTTCAGCACAGTGCACTTTTAGTGTAGTGGTAAATGATAGGTGTTAGAGAAGACATAAGCTTTGTTCGAATACCCTTACTAACATACTGTATACCACATACTTGATGAGTATGTACTATTAGTTAATTTTAGTATACTGTAAACGAACGGTGTCCTTTCAGTTGAGTGCACTAGCGCGTACCGGAAGTTGATGCTGTTGTTATGCAACTTCTTGTTAGCATAACAAATGACAAGTTTAGACATCTTACAACTTCCTTAACAATGTCCACTGAGAACGCACAATGATTCTACCACTTAGCTAAGCTAAGAATACGCACAATGATTCTAACACTTAGCTAAGCTAAGAATGACATAAATGATCAAGTCATTAAACGTTGGGTAGTTAGATAAAATATAGCTAGTTAATGTACTGGCAATACTGGCAATACTGACAATGTTAGGTAGCTAGCTAACATACCGGTACATACAAGCAACTGCTGTAATGATATGCTATGCGGTTTGTAAGGATAGCGTAGGTAATATATTGTCAGCCAACATAACGTGTAACATACCTACGGACTCCGGCTGCATATTTTCCATTTTCTTCAAATCTGAAAATGTTATGAAGCCACGCCCATTTTTGGAATATATGCATTATGGGCCTTAAAAGCACAGAAATATTGTCCACTTCTTGTATACTTCGTAGTTTGACGAATGTAGTACGACATCCGGGAACTTTTCGCATACTAACTATATCCATACTATGACCAATAAGCATACTACATACTCAATTTACGTCACAAAAAATTGTTCTCAAATTTGCTTTATTAAAATCCCCAGCTACAGTAAATGCAGCCTCAGGATATATTGTTTCCAGTTTGCATATAGACCAGTGATGTTCCTTGGTGGTCGTCTTGGTGTCTGCTTGAGGGGGAATGTACACATCTGTGACTATAACGAGAGTTCTCTTGGTAGGTAAAATGGCCTGCATTTGATTGTAAGGAATTCTAAGTTGGGTGGACTTGCGTTACTGTCTGTTGTTATGATTACACCATAAGTCGTTAATGATGAAGCATACACCTCCGCCCTTCCTCTTCCCAGAGAGGTGTTTATCTCTGTCGGTGCGATGCATGGAGAAGCCCGGAGGCTGAACCAATCCCAACAATTTATCTCGAGAGAGCCATGTTTCTGTGTAACTAACATTCTCTGTTTCAATCTATGATGTCTCACTGGAAGGCAACCCTTGCTCGAATTTTGTCAAAATCTGTTCTCACTACTAACGCACAGCAAGCGGTAGCATGTACATATTACCTCAATTACCTCGACACCGATGCCCCATGTATTTTGCCTCGCTATTGTTATTTACTGCTGCTCTTTAATTATTTGTTATTCTTATCTCTTATTTTTTGGGGGTATTTTCTTAACTGCATTGTTGGTTAAGGGCTTGTAAGTAAGCATTTCACTGTAAGGTCTACCTACACCTGTTGTATTTGGCGCATGTGACATTTCATTTGAAAAACCTGTTATTAGTAGCGCAAGTCGCAGCTCAAATGGCTCTTGTAGCACTTCATTTAGAAATGACCTCGCAACTCAAGTAGGCCATTGGCAATGGCTGCATATTAACTGCAATTTCTGTAATCAGAGATTTTTTCCCCCAACTGTTAATGTTGATGTCGTGCGGCGCACTTTATATCCATCGCAAATCATTTGAAAGATGCATATTCCCACTTACTAACGTAACAGCACTGTTGCGTTAAGTAGGTCTCTTTGTAAAAAATTATCCGTTTATGATGATTATTGGAACCTGTTAGTGGTAGTTTTGTGGTAACTGCACTGTGGTTTGAATTGTGTAGAGGGATCTTTTCTTAACGTTAATGATTGAATTGTTAGGCCATGGACCAGCTCCACATGCACTACACCTAGACCATCCGTAACATCGCCATGTCATGATGTATCCGCCCAACATAATAATGTTTCGCTGTGTCTCCTTTCTCTATAGACGGCCAATGACATCTCCAACTGCACTTCAAACAGGTCTTACGACGCTATCCGTCCCGCGTAATAATTTGGGCCCCTGTGTCTCCTCTCTCTATAGACGGCCATGGACCAGCTCCACATGCACTTCACCCAGGCCATCCACAACACTGTGTTCCAGGTGGTTCTGGGATACGTGGAGCTCTGTGCCGGCAACGCCGACACCAAGTTTCAGAAGATGCAGTACAAGGACCTCTGCACGGTAAGGATGCTAGCGAGCTACCTTCTGTGTCTGCTTAGCAAGGCCAACCGTGACCTTACCTAGGGTTTGTGTCTTAGCAAGGCCAACCGTGACCTTACCTAGGGTTTGTGTCTTCTTAGCAAGGCCAACCGTGACCTTACCTAGGGTTTGTGTCTTCTTAGCATGGCCATAAAGGAGAGCTGCACACTCTAGGAGCTCATATGCAAAAATGTAATGTCCAACGTTTCGACAGCCAAGCTGTCTTCATCAGGATATAATCAAACACTGCGGGATGACTCATTTATATAGTGTCTAATGACACAGGTCACAAGATTATTGTGACTATGCCATTGTAATTGTTTGTAAGCCTGTGTAGTCTAAAAGGAATTTATGATCGTATGCTATCCATTTGTTGTTTGTATGCTGTCCTTCGTATGCCATTTTAATATTTGATAATTAACCAATGATATTAGGCCACACTTGGCCTAATGTCATTTGACACTATATAAACGAGGTTGGCTGTCGAAACGTTGGACATTACATTTTTGCATCTGAGCTCCTAGAGTGTGCGGCTCTCCTTTCATTTTCAAATGTTCCACTCCGGTAGCCAGCACCTCGACTAATAGGTGTGCCTTTCTTTTTCTTCTAGATTCTTAGCATGGCCAACCTAGGGTTTAAGTGTTATGTTTTGTGTAGGGCCAGGAGTTTTTGATCACCATGTGTCTACCTGGCCAGGCTATGATTGGGGCCAGCGTTTGTCCTGGTCTTGTCCCATTAACACAAAGAAAGGATATCCTTGTTTGACGTTCAGGGGATCAGGAATAAAACGTCTGTCTCTATTATGTAGGTGACCATTAATACTGTATCTTTAATGAGCCATCTGTCTGGTACAATGTCTGGTAAAGTTAAAAAAAGATGGCTTTAATCTGTGGTAGAGTACAGACTTGGAGAAGATCTTATAAGCTTGGCTCGATGCCCACTGAGGAATGACTATATATTGTGTTGTTTATTAAAGCGCTTAAAGGATTAGGCCACACCGGTAGAAATCCCTGCTACTCCGTTAACTTGATAAACACTCAGACAGACACACGACTCCCTGAACGCTCATATTGTTCTCTCGCCAAGCAGAAAATGCCCTTCTGTCTTCACGAGAGATGGCACTTATCACTCTATCCTCCTGAATGAGATGGAGAGAGAGATGAAGAGAATGAGACTTTCATTTTCTCAGTCCGGGAAGAGGCATTTTCAATCGTAGACCTTTTTCTATGAGATAATTCATCTTATTTAAGTGGACGACGAATGGGCTCTTTTGAAAAGTAGCTCCTGAGTGGTGGTGGTGGTGCTTTTATTGGGCCAAACGCTCCCTCACTCTCTCTGCCCAGACCCAGAGCCTTGGTCGTATCCAGACCCCGCAAATCACATTTGCATGCTAATATAAAGCGCATGCAATCAGCAGGGCCATGCATCACAATCCTACAGTGAGTTGTCTTCTCTTCCTGAGCCTTTTATGACCTGGCTGCTGACACATTTGTGTGGGGGAATCAAACAGAAGAGAAGATGTGCTCAATGGAAGCTGATGTTGTCACTCCCCTCAATTGAAGCTAATGATGTCACTCCCCTCAATGGAAGCTAATGATGTCACTCCCCTCAATTGAAGCTAATGATGTCACTCCCCTCAATGGAAGCTAATGATGTCACTCTCCTCAATGGAAGCTAATGATGTCACTCTCCTCAATGGAAGCTGATGTTGTCACTCCCCTCAATGGAAGCTAATGATGTCACTCCCCTCAATGGAAGCTGATGATGTCACTCCCCTCAATGGAAGCTGATGATGTCACTCCCCTCAATGGAAGCTGATGTTGTCACTCCCCTCAATGGAAGCTGATGTTGTCACTCCCCTCAATGGAAGCTAATGTCACTCCCCTCAATGGAAGCTGATGATGTCACTCCCCTCAATGGAAGCTGATGATGTCACTCCCCTCAATGGAAGCTGATGCTGTCACTCCCCTCAATGGAAGCTGATGCTGTCACTCCCCTCAATGGAAGCGGACGCTGGTACTCCCCACTGTCGTTTTTTAAATACCTTGGCCACTAGATGGCATAGAAGCAGCTGTGGTTTGTATGAGAACTGGGACTCCTATGGGGAGAAGCACCATAAATGTGGGTTAGAGGCAAAGTCAAGGCAGGTTGAAGGCCTAGGGCATTTATTAATGGTGTTTCTGAGGAAAGAAATATCTAAATATCATTCCCTCCCATGCCAGAAACCTCCTTCTGGTTCAATGTTCTTTAAAACTATCTATCTTCTAATCTACAAGGAGTACAAGTTACACTGCATAGTTTAAGTTTGTCTCACTAAGACAAGTATGGAAACAAATCTTCTAGATGAGTCTCCTAAGTAGAAATAACTTTTCCTCCTCCTGGGTTCTTAATGACTTAGCAGAATAATTTGGTAAACTGTTATGCCCTGTGGAATCTGTAATGTTTTGCAATTCAGGCTAGGAAGGGAGAGAAGGATTCTGGGTAGGAAGGGAGAGAAGGATTCTGGGTAGGAAGGGAGAGAAGGATTCTGGGTAGGAAGGGAGAGAATGATTCCGAGAAGGAAAGGAGAAGGATTCCGGGAAGGGAGAGGGGGAGTCGGGGAAGGGAGAGGGGGAGCCTGGGAAGGAAGGGAGAGGGGGAGCCTGGGAAGGAAGGGAGAGGGGGAGCCTGGGAAGGAAGGGAGAGGGGGAGCCTGGAAGGAAGGGAGAGGGGGAGCCTGGGAAGGAAGGGAGAGGGGGAGCCTGGGAAGGAAGGGAGAGGGGAGCCTGGGAAGGAAGGGAGAGGGGGAGCCTGGGAAGGAAGGGAGAGGGGGAGCCTGGAAGGAAGGGAGAGGGGGAGCCTGGGAAGGAAGGGAGAGGGTGAGCCTGGGAAGGAAGGGAGAGGGGGAGCCTGGGAAGGAAGGGAGAGGGGGAGCCTGGGAAGGAAGGGAGAGGGGGGGCCTGGGAAGGAAGGGAGAGGGGGAGCCGGGGAAGGAAGGAAGGGAGAGGGGGATCCGGGGGAAGGGAGAGAGGGGGAGCCTGGGAAGGAAGGGAGAGGGGGAGCCTGGGAAGGAAGGGAGAGGGGGAGCCTGGGAAGGGAGGGAGAGGGGAGCCTGGGAAGGGAGGGAGAGGGGGAGCCTGGGAAGGGAGGGAGAGGGGGAGCCTGGGAAGGGAGGGAGAGGGGGAGCCTGGGAAGGGAGGGAGAGGGGGAGCCTGGGAAGGAAGGAAGGGAGAGGGGGAGCCGGGGAAGGAAGGAAGGAAGGGAGAGTGGGAGCCGGGGAAGGAAGGAAGGGAGAGGGGGAGCCGGGGAAGGAAGGAAGGAGAGGGGAGCCGGGGAAGGAAGGAAGGGAGAGGGGGAGCCGGGGAAGGAAGGAAGGGAGAGGGGGCGCCTGGGTAGGAAGGGAGAGGGGGAGCCTGGGTAGGAAGGGAGAGGGGGAGCCTGGGTAGGAAGGGTGAGGGGGATCCGGGGAAGGAAGGGAGAGGGGGAGCCGGGGAAGGAAGGGAGAGGGGGAGCCTGGGAAGGGAGAGGGGGAGCCGGGGAAGGAAGGGAGAGGGGGAGCCGGGGAAGGAAGGGAGAGGGGGAGCCTGGGTAGGAAGGGAGAGGGGGAGCCGGGAGAGGGGGAGCCGGGGAAGGAAGGGAGAGGGGGAGCCTGGGTAGGAAGGGAGAGGGGGAGCCTGGGTAGGAAGGGAGAGGGGGAGCCGGGGAAGGAAGGGAGAGAATGATTCCGAGAAGGAAGGGAGAGGGGGAGCCTGGGAAGGGAGAGGGGAGCCGGGGAAGGAAGGGAGAGGGGGAGCCTGGGAAGGAAGGGAGAGGGGGAGCCGGGAGAGGGGGAGCCGGGGAAGGAAGGGAGTAGGGATTCATTAACGGAGTCCAAGTCACAACCTTGGAACAGGCTGCTGAGGCATTGAGCTGGGGTGTTTTGACAGCAAGACGTGTATGTTTCACATAGTGGTCATTGGCATTGTCATGTCTCCAATGCTCTTATGAACCATAAGATATGAACGAACCAGAAAGGGCCATGCCTCTCACCTATAAATGTCACTCTATGTCCCCAATTTGCCTGTCTAGCAGTGACTCGCCAGTTTAGTCTGAAGTTGGATGCACAGAGTAGCACAGTATGCTTATTATGGGCGATTTCTCAGACGCGACGACTTGTCCTCCCCAACTTTGGATTGATGGTATGTGTCATGTTAGCATTTGGCTGCGTGATGGATTGGATGGAGAGGAACAGTGTGCGCAAGCTAGCCTCGTGTATGTTTATCACTGAATCTCGAACCTGATGAAGATGAAGCTCGCAGACAGGCTGTGCCTCTGACACATGAAGCCAGATAGGGTGTTTTCACTCTCTCCATCGCTCCACATTCAGTGACTGGAAACAGGTTTTAAGGAAGATATAATCTTTGTTTAACTTTGGCAGCAGTTCCACTGCTTTAAAAGAAAATGGAAAAGACTGTCCGTAGTAGATACAGTTGAAGTAGAAGTAGAAGTAGTAGATACAGTTGAAGTAGAAGTAGTAGATACAGATACACTTAGGTTGGAGTCATTAACTTGTTTTTCAACCACTCCACAATTTCTTGTTAACAAACTATATTTTTGGCTAGTTGGTTAGGACATCTACTTTGTGCATGACACAAGTAATTTTTCCAACAATTGTTTACAGACAGATTATTTCACTTATAATTCACTGTATCACAATTCCAGTGGGTCAGAAGTTTACATACACAAAGCTGACTGCCTTTAAACAGCTTGGAAAATTCCAGAAGATTATGTTATGGCTTTAGAAGCTTCTGATAGGCTAATTGACATAATTTGAGTCAATTGGAGGTGTACCTGTGGATTTATTTCAAGGGCTTGACATCATGGGGACAAACAATTGTAGACCTCCACAAGTCTGGTTCATCCTTGGGAGAAATGTCCAAATGCCTGAAGGTGAATGAAGGTACCTGAAGGCCCCATGTTCATCTGTACAAACAATTGTACGCAAGTATAAACACCATGGGACCACGTAGCCGTCATACCGCTCAGGAAGGAGACGCGTTCCGTCTCCTAGAGACTTTGGTACTTTGGTGCAAAAAGTGCAAATCAATCTCAGAACAACAGCAAAGGACTTTGTGATGATGCTGGAGTAAACTGGTACAATAGTATCTATATCCACAGTAAAACGAGTCCTATATCGACATAACCTGAAAGGCCGCTCAGCAAGGAGAAGCCACTGCTCCAAAACCACCATAAAAAAGACAGAAATGTCCTCTGGTCTGATGAAACAAAAATATAACTGTTTGGCCATAATGACCATTATTTATGTTTGAAGGAAAAAGGGGGAGGCTTGCATGCCGAAGAACATCATCCCAACCATGAAGCACAGGGGTGGCAGCATCATGTTGTGGGGGTGGCAGCATCATGTTGTGGGGGTGGCAGCATCATGTTGTGGGGTGTCAGCATCATGTTGTGGGGGTGCTTTGCTGCAGGAGGGACTTGTGCACTTCACAAAATAGATGGCATCATGAGGCAGGAACATTATGTAGATATATTGAAGCAACATCTCAAGACATCAGTCAATTAAGTTAAAGCTTGGTCGCAAATGGGTCTTCCAAATGGACAATGACCCCAAGCATACTTCCAAAGTTGCTTAAAACCTCTTTATCATGAAGTCACCCAGGTGTCCCACACAAGTAGCCCAAATGTACCCAAGTGGCCAAATTGGTGAAGGTATACATTTTGAAACAAATAACTACATACAAAATACCAAAATGGTATTCTAACACACCCTGCCCCCCCCCCCAAAATTGAGAAAAATAAATGCTGAAAAAAATTGGGAGAAAAAAATTATTATTGATAAACTAAAAATATATATATAAACATTTACAAAATAACATGGGTAACTATTTACACACTTTCAATATTTGGAAGACCCTCAGTCCTCTATCAGATCAAATCAATTTATATAGCCCCAGCCTAAAACCCCAAACAGCAAGCAATGCAGGTGTAGAAGCACGGTGGCTACGAAAAACTCCCTAGAAAGGAAAAAACCTTGGAAGAAACCTAGAAAGGAACCAGGCTTTGAGGGGTGGCCAGTCCTCTTCTGGCTGTGCCGGGTGGAGATCACAGTGGTTGTAGAGGGTGCAACAGGACAGCACCTCGAGTAAAAATGCACAGTTTAGGGTTCCATAACCGCAGGCAGAACAGTTGAAACTGGAGCAGCAGCACGGCCGGGTGGACTGGGGACAGCAAGGAGTCATCAGGTTGTCCTGAAGCATGGTCCAAGGGCTCAGGTCTGGAACAGCAGCACGGCCAGGTGGACTGGGGACAGCAAGGAGTCATCAGGTTGTCCTGAAGCATGGTCCAAGGGCTCAGGTCTGGAACAGCAGCACGGCCAGGTGGACTGGGGACAGCAAGGAGTCATCAGGTTGTCCTGAAGCATGGTCCAAGGGCTCAGGTCTGGAACAGCAGCACGGCCAGGTGGACTGGGGACAGCAAGGAGTCATCAGGTTGTCCTGAAGCATGGTCCAAGGGCTCAGGTCTGGAGCAGCAGCACGGCCGGGTGGACTGGGGACAGCAAGGAGTCATCAGGTTGTCCTGAAGCATGGTCCAAGGGCTCAGGTCTGGAACAGCAGCACGGCCAGGTGGACTGGGGACAGTAAGGAGTCATCAGGTTGTCCTGAAGCATGGTCCAAGGGCTCAGGTCTGGAGCAGCAGCACGGCCGGGTGGACTGGGGACAGCAAGGAGTCATCAGGTTGTCCTGAAGCATGGTCCAAGGGCTCAGGTCTGGAGCAGCAGCATGGCCAGGTGGACTGGGGACAGCAAGGAGTCATCAGGTTGTCCTGAAGCATGGTCCAAGGGCTCAGGTCTGGAGCAGCAGCACGGCCAGGTGGACTGGGGACAGCAAGGAGTCATCATGGCAGGTTGTCCTGAAGCATGGTCCAAGGGCTCAGGTCCTCAGAGAGAAAGAAGGAGAGAAAGAGAGAGCAGAATTAAATTCACACAAGACACCGGATAAGACAGG